>NC_057795.1:116583983-116717991 GCF_018294505.1 Triticum aestivum | reverse complement strand
AGCTTTTTCTTCGGCGATCCCCACCCCACTGCCCAATGAATGCCCCCAACCGCCGATGACTGCCAACCAGAGGTCTCAGGACTTCGAATACCTACCGACCACTAATTTATTACCATTTCTGTACTTCATATATGCGCTGACAGGTGGGCCCTATGGTAATGTGCACTGCTGAATGTGGACCATTTGACTAATCAATTGATCGTGTTATCAACAAATTATGGAGCTGTATGGTGAGCCAGTGACCGTATGATCACCCTAAAATGTAGTCCTATTTTATTAACACAGTACATACTCAAACTACCATTTCTTTCTTTCATATACAGGCTGACAGGTGGGCCCCACGGTTACGCGCCCCGATGGTGCAACACTAGTTGCGCCACGTGGAACGTTTGACTGGTCAACTGATTGTGTCATCAACAAAATACAGGGTTGTACGGGTGAGCCAGTGACTATATAATCATGACATGTATTTGTTTAACATGGTACGAACGCAAGGGCTCATATATACGCGCAAGCACTCACCGCTATAAGCGCACACACGCGAACCCTACCCCTATGAGCACCTTCAAGAGAGTGGGCCAACATATATGATCTTGAGATTTTAGGAAGTCACCATAGGTGCCTCGTAGTCGAGTGGAATGTCTCCTCCCATTGAACGTGCATCGCCGGAAAATACTGAAATTAACACAAGATAAATGCGAGCACCGAGACTTTAACCTTGGTGGGCTCGAGAAACCACTGTCCTCCTAACCATCCAACCACATGTTGGTTAGCACGACAAAATGTATGTGGTGACTGTGATGAGCTTATTCTGAAGTCCAGTGACCATATCGTGCTTTCGCTTCAAATACAATGACCGTAAGTGTCGTCAGCAAAATACGGAGCACGCATCAAATGCAAAGTCCTTTAGTGTCATCAACAAAATATGGAGATGTATCATGAGCTAGATACCGTTGTACTATTGTATATGCTTATTTTCTTAGTGGCCGATTGCATGTGTGGTGTGGTGGGCACATCATTTCTAGTTGTGGTGGGCACATCATTTCTAGTTGTGGTGGGTCAACATGAAGACTCATGGGTCGGTTCCATCCTGCGCCACATATAGGTTGGACCTAGACGTGTTATACAAAGACCCATGTGGAGGACTGGACGTACAACACGAAGCTACCAGAGTCGTGGAGGACTCTATCTCCACTGGTGATAAGCCGACTATATATGATTTGTAACCCTAGGCCCTTAGTATGTTATACAAGCTTGGGGGCTAGTTCGTCGATAGTATACGCACACGCACAATGCCTGGTATTCACGTGTACTTTGTACACACCCCTATCACTAATATACAGTACCAGGAGTAGGCTCTTTCTTCAACTGTAAGGGTCAGATCCGAACTAGGGTAAAACTTTACCTCGTATTACCATCCAGCCTAACAGCCAGGGATATCCTACCGAATGATATGATGAAATCATATCTGCCAACTACTAAGAGAGAGGTGTGTTGGGGGGGCAATGTGTGTGAGAGAGGCCTAAATATAATGTGCGTGCGGGAGACACGTAGGCACATATATGTTCGTATAGAGGGCTAGTAGAGACCGTACATGTGTATATATGCATGCGAGAGAAATAGTGTTTTCCAACTGAGATTAGTGAAAAGAGTGGTACATAGTAATCAGAAAGAGAGAGAGAGAGAAACAGAGAGAGCATGTGTGTGAGACACCTCGACACCCTGAGAGAGATTGTGAGCATGTGTGAAAGAGAAACGCCGATGCATATAAAGTGTGTGCACTTATGCGTTAGATAGAGAGATATATAACACGTTTGTGAGAACGGGGCGAGGCATAGTGCATCTACGTGTAAAAGGCGGTTCTACGCATTAAATTAAAATATAAATGGCATTATTATTTTTGGATGAGATCATGAATTTTGCAAATTGCGTATGGACGAAAATCGGTCTATCAGACACCCATACTCTATTGAATTCTAGCATGTGCATGTGTTTATTTAATATCATCATTCCATAGAGTGAGAGCGGTTTGAAATATAGGCAATGGATGCTTTTGCAATTCATATATAAACATTAATTAGTGCACTCCATGTTGTTAGTGTGAAGCACTTTATACATTTGTCACTTGCATGGATACATTCCAAATTGCTAGCTACGAAATAGAATACATGTCGAATTCAACATAAAGGGGGTTTCGAAGATTCGAATTCATAGGAAGTGCATTCATCTATTTGAACCCAAGATAATGTCATTTGTAAATCAGATGTAAAAGGGGGCATCAATCTTTGTTGTGAGTTTGAACATGCTATATATATATTCATACGCATATCTAACTTTTTATTTTTTGCAACCAAGGAGATTATATCTGGAACCATGCATGAACTGAGGTAAGTTGCATATTTTTTAATATATACTCGTGTACAATGTATATTCAAATGTACCCCCTCCATTCCAAAATAATCATAGCTTTAGGATTTTCAAGAGTAAGGATTTGTGAAGTTTGACAAATCCTGAAAGTTCAATTCAAGAGAACCGAAAACATTAATGCTTCTACTCACAAATATTGAATGAAGCGCCAAATAGGCCTATGGTCACCCGAAACCGCGCGAGACTAATGTTTGGTGGTAGGAAATTACTGTCCTGACTCTGGCCCATGTAGCCTATCGGCCCGATGACCAAAGGTCTAAGCCGGGGTAGGTTTGTAACTTCACCAAGACGCCAGTCTCAACCGCCTTCGAGAAGCATTCATATGCCGTGGGCACTTAAACACCCATGCGCTCGGCCGAAATCTACACCGCCCACATTTGGGACACCTAACATGACTGTCCTACCCCCAACCCACGATATGTCCGAAATTTTAGATGGGGGCAAAGTTTGTAACTTTCCCCAAATTTCAAACAAGCGCATCTCAAACCGAAACATTGTTCCCCCTTAGTTCCCCTCCTCCCTCCGTTTCCCCATTCATACTCCATGGGCGCGAAAATGCCCTCTCCACCAGCCGCGAAACCCCAGCCTCCTACGTCCTCCACCCCATAGTGGCCAATCCACCGCCGCCCTCCTCCATCACTCCGGAGCCGGTACCCCGACGTCGTCGTCCAATGCAACCGCAACCGCAACGCCCTCAAGGACTTAGCAGCTGAAGCCAAGGCAGAGCTGCGTCCATGACGCCGACACCGACGTGCGCCGTACCAGAACCACTCCGACCACGCCGTCTGCGCCTCACTGCTGCGGCTCCACTGTCGCAACCGTCCACCGCACCGGAGCTGTTTCGCTACGCTATCGTTCGCCGCCTCGGATCTGCTTCCTGGCCGCCGACAGACGGCCACCGCACCACACTCAACAACCTGGCCATGGGTTCGTCCAAGGCTGCACCGTCCTCCACAACTTCTGGTTTCCGGCGAACAACAAGAAGATCGTCGGAAAAACAGAAGGAGGACACAACACTGCCAGCAGAAAGAGGTACTCCTCTTCCCTTATTCGTGCAAATCTTATGTCTCCGCTCACATCGTATTCATCCCACGAAAGAAACTAGTTGAGTGCTTCTTACTGCATCTTCTTCGTGATACTAAATGCACAAGGTTTCCTCCCTTTTACTATTTCACCTTTGCTAGAGGTCAGTAGCCCGCTTGGATTTCAATTCAGGGTCAGTCAAACCACAATTAAAAGAAGCAACACCCGCTTAGGCGCGCGGAGCAACTAGTCCGCCCGTTCCCTGGGGAAGCGGCGCATCGATGTCTATCATAGGGGTGTGGGGCGCAGGAGCTGCTTGCGCCCGATATGGAGGTCGGCAGGGCTTGAATGGATGGCCGGGGGTGATGCCAAGCACGGCGGTGCGGTGAGGTCGAGGGGAGGAATACTGGGCTGATGGTCGCTGGCGTTTCGAGGAAGACCGTCAACACTGACTGGCTGGAGGTAGATGAAGGCGATCTACCTGTTCTTTGTACATTGGACGGTGCAGAAAAAATGGAGTGACCTATTTGCTTTCAGTCGACTGTTATTTTCATAGAATCCTGTAGTAATTTAGTGTGCCATGCATGTTGTAGAGCTATCATATGTCTCCCGTCATTTATTTCTCACCGACTTGCTATTTGCTACCTTTACACTGTACTAATTGTGCACACACTTCACCCATACTCACACTATTGTTTTTTATGCATGGGTATTTCAGACTCTGGTGCAGTGTTGATGAATGCAGAAAAGAAAATACAGAAGTCGCTCCAGTGTAATTCGAAGATAAGCACTAAGTGTTTCAACGCTCTAATGGGTGCAGTGTCAGCAGTTGGAGACAATAAACGTAGCTCTGCAGTTGATGATCTCAATTGCCACACACAACCATCCCAGGTGCTTGCTTTAACTTCACACTGTCAAATGTGGTTGCATGTTGCATATAGTGTCTAGCTTGTATTGCTTCCAATTTGGTTAAATTGCATCTGCTTACTTTACACATTATAACTTTGATAATGACATGCCTTCCTGTTTTTGATACATACTACATATGTCTATTAACCATGTTCGTACATCAAACTAATGCTCTTTTGTATCCCTCGTCAATCACTTATGATGAGACAGTCACCAGAGTGGGTTACTGTGAGACGCACTACTCGTTTAAAGAGTGCAGTGTCATCCTCCCCACATGATTCTCAAGAAACAGCAAGGCTAAATGAAGATAGTCAATGTAGCTCTCTAGTTGATCACCGCAATTCCCCCACACCACCATCGCAGGTGCTTGCTCTTACTTGGCAGTGTGATATGTGGTTGCACGTTGCATATGGTGTCTACCTTGTAATGCTTCTAATTAGGGTAAATTGCATCTGCTTAGTTAACACATTATACCTGTGAATATGACATGCCTTCCTGTGTTTGGTACATACTACGTCTTTCTATTAACCATGTTCTTACATCAAACTACTTTTCTTGTGTATCCCTCATCAATGCTCCTAATTTGTTAAATTGAATCTCCTTAGGTTACACATTATACATGTGAATATGACACGCCTTCCTGTTTTTGGTACATACTACATCTGCCTATCACACCATGTTCTTACATCAAACTACTGTTCTTGTGTATCCTGCATCTATTGCTTATGATGAGACAGTCACACGCATGGGTTAATATGAGACGCAATACTCTTATAAAGAATGCAATTTCATCCTCTCCACTGATTCTCAAGAAACAACAAGCCTAAATGAATATATTGAACGTAGCTCTGTACCTGAAGACCGCACTTCCCCTACACCACCATCACAGGTGCTTGCTCTAACTTCGTAGTGTGATATGTGGTTGCATGTTGCATACGGTGTCTAGCTGGTAATGCTTCTAATTAAGGTAAATTGCATCTGCTTAGTTTACACACTATACCTGTGAATATGACATGCCTTCCTATTTTTGGTACACACTACATCTATGTGTTAACCTTGTTCTTACATGAAACTACCTCTCTTCTGTATCCTGCATCAATCACTTACGACGAGTCACATTTATTCGTTGCATATTGCATATTATTTCTAGCCTGTTGCCATAAATTTCGTCCATTACATTTGTTAGGGCACCCTTTTAATTTGGCAGAGTGATATTGGTTTCATCTTTCATATGGTTTCTAGCTTGCATCGATTCTAACAAGTTCAAGCACCTTGTGCTTAGTTTACACTTTATACATCATACATGTCAATATGTCACGCCGTCCTGTTTTTCATACATATTCCATCCTCCTATCATGTGGCTGCCTTACATGAAAGTAGTGTTCGTCAGTATCATGCATCAATGAGTTCTGAAGAGCAAATTTTATTCCTTTTTCTTGTGGGTTTGACTTGACAAGGCAAAATCAAGAAAGAGGAAGGAAAAGAGTAAGGAAGGCGATGATGGTGGTACTCTGCAGCAATGTAAACGGAGCATCTGTACCGATTCTCCTTGTACTGATAGTGCATTACAAGGTCCAAGTCTCCGCTCCCCTACTCCACCATCCAAGGTTCTTGCTCTAACTTGGCAGTGTGATATCTGGTTGCATGTTGCATATGGTGTCTAGCTCGTATTGCTCCTAATTAGTGTAAACTGCATCTGCTTAGCTTACACATGATACATGTGAATATGACACGCTTTCCTATTTTTGGTACATACTATATCTGTCTATCACACCATGTTCTTACATGAAACTACTCTTCTTGTGTATCCTGCATCAGTCACTTATGATGGGACACCTTTAAGTTGGCAGCGTGATATTGGTTTGCGTCTTGAATATGATTTCTAGCATGTATTGTTTCTAGTTTGATGAACACCACCTATGACGAGACATTTTTAACTTGGCAGAGTGATATTGATTGCACCTTCCATATGGTGTCTTGCAGTGTTTCTAATTTGTTGAAGTGCCTTCTGCTTAGTTACCACATCATATGTGTGAATATGTCAAGCCGTCCATTTTTTCGTACATATTCCATCCTCGTATCATGACTTTGCCTTTCATCAGAGTAGTGTTCGTCAGTATCATGCATGAATGAGTTCTGAAGAGCGAATGGTATTCCTTTTTCTTGTCGGTATGACCTCACAATGCAAAATCAATAAAGCTGAAGGAAATTGGCAAGGCATTGGATGATGGTGGTCCTTCCGAGCAACTGAAACGGAGGTTCTCTACAGATTCTACTCCGCCATCCTCCCAACAAGATTCGCAAGACAACACAAGGCTAGTCAGTCAACGTAGCTGTGTAGATGATGAGCACATCTCCCATACTCCACCATCACAGGTGCTTGCTCTAACTTGGCACTATTATATGTGGTTGCATGTTGCGTATGATGTCTAGCTTCTATTGCTTCTAACTTTGTTGAATTGCATTTGCTTACTTTACACATAATGCCTGTGAATATGACATGTGTTCCTGTTTCTACATCAGACTACTATTCTTGCATATCCCGCATCAGTCACTTATGATAAGGCACCTTTAAGTCACCACTGTGATATTGGTTGTGTCTTGCATATGATTTCTAGCATGTACTGCTTCTAATTTGGTGAAACACCATACAGTTTGAACTTGGCAGGGTGATATTGGTTGCATCTTTCATATGGTGTCTAGCTTGCAGTGCTTCTAATTTGTTGAAATTCCTTCTGCTTAGTTACCACATCATAGGTGTGAATATGTCACACCATCCTGTTTTTCATACATATTCCATCCTCGCATCATGTGTTTGACTTTCATCCGAGTAGTGTTCATCAGTATCATGCATGAATGAGTTCTGAAGAGCAAATTTTATTCCTTTTTCTTATCGGTTTGACTTCACAATGCAAAATCATTACAGTTGAAGGAAATTAGTCCGGCAGTGGATGATGGTGGTCCTTCAGAGCAACTCAAACAGAGGGTCTCTACAGATTCTACTCCGCCATCCTCCCAACAAGATTCGCAAGACAACACAAGGCTGGACAGTCAACATAGCTGTGTAGATGATGAGCACATCTCCCCTACTCCACCATCTCAGGTGCTTGATCTAACTTGGCACTATTATATGTGGTTGCATGTTGCGTATGATGTCTAGCTTGTATTGCTTCTAACTTGAATTGCATCTACTTACTTTACACATAATGCCTGTGAATATGACACGTGTTCCTGTTTCTAGAACATACGTGTATATGATGAGCACATCTCCCCTACTCCACCATCACAGGTGCTTGCTCTTACTTGGAACTCTTATATGTGGTTGCGTTTTCTGTATGATGTCTAGTTTGTATTGCTTCTGATTATGTTGAATTGCATCTGCGTAGCTTACAACTTATACCTGCAACGATCACTTACCCATAAGACACATTTAACTTGGGACTGTGATGTAGGTTGCATCTTGCATTGTCTTCTAGCTTGTACTGCTTCTAATTTCTTGAAATGGCACTTACAATGAGACACTTTTTTCCTGATAGAGTGATATTGGTTGCGTGTTCATATGGTGTCACATCCTAGCTAGTTCATGCATTAGAGTGTTGCATCATGTCTATTTCTTTCATCAGAAACTTGAAATGGGGATGACAGAACCCCCAGCCCCCTCTGAAACCAACTAGGGTTTACTAAAAATATTTTCAATGAACCTGAAATGCCTTCTAAAATGTCCATCATTTTTGCCTTGGTTCAGAGCCTCTGCCAAAAGTGGTGCACAATTTTCTAGGTCATCCTAAGGTTTTTGAATTAAATCATAAGTATTTGAGTTTGGGCATTTAAATTATATAAATTATTTTAAATGCTCAAATAATCCCAAACTAAAATGTTCCATGCTGGATATATTCCAGTTAGTGGCCATGAGCAGTTTGGTGATTTTTGGAGTTGTCTAGGTATTTTTAGAAAGTCCACAAAGTTACAGAATAAATAGAAAAGATAAATAAAGACAGAGAGAGAGGGAACTAACCTGGCAGCCCAACTAGCCAGCCCATCTAGCCGGCCCAGCCCAGCAGCCGCTCCAGCGAGCTGCTTGCCTTCGCCAGCCAGGCAGGCAGGTGCTCGACGGCGGCTCCAGCGCGCGCCACGCAGCTACCCGCCACCCTGCTTCCTCCCCTCGCCTCTCTGCTGACCGGTATGAGCTCCACGTCGTGCCCCGAACCCCGTGGACACGTCCATTCTCCCCCTGCCTCTCTTCCTCGCTCTCCCACGCCATGGCCGACGCCACCGCAGCCGCACCGTCGCCGTAGTCGCGCTCTCCGTCGTCCTTGCGCCGTGCCGTCGTGTCCAGGAGCTCCGCCGCCCTCCTCTTCTTCGAGCTAGCCGAGCCCCGAGCGCTCGCTTGCCCCGAAGCCTCTGCACCAACCTCGCCCGAATCCGCCGTCGCTGGAGATCCCCTTCGACGTCACCGCCGCACCAGCTCGTCCCCGACCGCGCCGTTTGCTTCCTCGAGATCGCCGTGAGCCCAGCTACCTCTCCCCCCTTTCCTTTCTCGCTTCCGAGCCCCGTAGCGACTGCATGAAGCTCACCCGCACGCGCCGCCATGGAGCTCGCCGCCGACGTGACTCCGGCCACCCACTGGCCACACCACCATGTCCAACGCACTCACCGCACTCGCAGGAACCCGTAGCACCTCACCACGAGCCTCGCCGTGTCCCGTAGCTTCAAGTTCTTCATCACCCGAACTCCAGCGACCGCCAAGGTCGTCGCCGGCGCCGTTTCCGGCCACCCCGAGCTCAACCAACGCCACCAAGAGCTGCGGCTTGCTCCCAGCTACACGTAGATGCCCTTCGCGGCTCTTTTGGTCGCCGGAATGCACAAAACCACTCTCGCCACCGCGTTCGGCCTCGCCGGTGGTTAAACGCCGGCGAGTTGACCCCGCTGACCCCTCGTTTGACCATGGGTGGGCCCAGTTTGACCCCCTGGGTCAATGACAGGTGGGGCCCAGCCCTGTTATCTAATCAGGATTAGTTTTAATTAATATTTAGTTAAACTAATTACACTGACACATGGGACCCACTAGTCAGGGTTGACCTGGACTGTTCCGTTGACTGCTGACGTCATTCTGACGTAATGCTGACGCAGTAATTTATTTACTGGAATTATTTTTATATAGGAAATTCCAGTAAATACCACAAAGTTTAAAAAATCATAGAAATTAATCTGTAACTCCAAATGCAAAGTTTTATATATGAAAAATGATCAGAAAAATCCAATCTATCCATCTGTACTGGTTTCATACATGTTTAAGCAAGCTAACCTGATGTTTAGTGCAGAACAAGATAAAGCACTTAAAGGGGCCATTTATGAGTTTGAAACTTGAATCTTTGATTCAAAATGGTTCAAACCCATCTGGTCTTAGTTGCATTAGCCTAATACACTCATTTTGCCATGTCTCATGCATGCATCATATTGTTGCATACTGTTTGGTGATGTTGTGTATCGGTGCTCTTTGCGGCAGGATCTGCCCCCGAGGAGTACCACGATTACCCTAGCGAAGATCAATATCAGTGCATCAACCCATCAGGCAAGCAACCAACCATTTGATCATATCGATACAATCCCATGTTCTTGCTTCTGCTCTCTTTTACTGCATTAAGACAACGCGATTCAAACTGCTAAGTGCTACGGTAGTTGAACCCATTTCCTCTGCATGACCTGTCATTGCCATAGTAACTAGATGAAACCCACTAGCATGTGTAGGAGTTGATTGAGCCATATGTATGTGTTGTTCCTACCTTGCTATGCCTGCTATGCTTAGAGTCGTGTCAGGTCTGGTTCATCTGGGTGATGGGCTGGAGTGAAATGATCATGCCGGTAATGAGAGTGATGTGTTGAACACGATTTGGTAAAGGTATCGATGAGAGGCCATGTAGGAGTACATGGTGGGTTGTTTCATTGAAGCCGACCTTAAGCACTGAGATCTGTATGTGTGATTTAAGATTCAGCTACTACCATGCATTGGGCCCGAAACCAATGGACCCTCTCGGCTTCTTATTCACCCTAGTCCTTTGTCCAGGAGTTGCAAGTAGTTTCTGGTGTTTGTAGCTTACCGGAGGCCGTGGGCAGCGCTGACCCGCGGGGTGGGCTGTGATGCGGTAGGTACGTGGCCGGGTATGCCGGGCACCCGTTAGGTGTCTCGAAACCCTGTACACATCGTTCGGGGCTGTATGTGGAAACATCGGCCGGACTCCCTGCGGATGGAACCTGAATAGGCGATAAACCTGGACTAGAGACTTAGGTGTTTAGGTAGGTCGTGGCCGACACCCACGTTGGGCTTCCGCTTGAAGGTTGCCGAGTACATGTCGTGTAAACGACGGTAAGTGGTGAGAGCGTGTATGAAGATGTACACCCCTGCGGGGTTAACATTATCTATTCGAATAGCCGCGTCCACGGTAAAGGACTACTTGGTTGCCTATACAGTTCATAGACAAGTAAATGGATACTACTAAAATCCTCAAGACAAGCGTGAGTGCCGAGGATGGCTCTTCCGTAGGATGACGGAGGTGGATCCTCGGTGGTGTATTGAGTTGGTGTGTAGTGGACTCATGTGCGCAAAACCATTTCAAGTTGGTATCTTGTAGGATAGTTTATCCAAGAGTCAAAGCTGGCTTGCTGCAATAACCCCAGCAACCCTTCTTGATAATGTGCATGTATGTAGGATCTGATGTAAGTCTTGCTGAGTACCTTTGTACTCATGTTGCTTTAATTTACATTTTTCAGAAGACGCTGCAACCCCTTCTGATGGGTTCTTCGTAGACGTTGACATCGATGAGTAGACTGAGGCCCAGGTGGTGATCCTGTGCTTGTGAAGGACCATGTAGTATAGCCAGGCTTCCCAAGCCTCTTTTATTTTACTAGTTGTCTGTACTTAGACAAGTTACTTCCGCTGTTGGCTTGTATGTCTGTATGACTTGAATGCTGGGTCGTGTGACCCGTACTTGTGTGTATGATATGTATGGCTCTCTGAGCCTTTAAATAAAGTACTTGTGTCGTAGAGTCATGTTGTGATGCATTGTTGTATTTGCACATATCGAGCATATTGTGTGTATGATTGAAATGCTTGGTCTGTGTGGGATCTGACTATCTAGTTGTTTATCTTTAGTAGCCTCTCTTACCGGGAAATGTCTCCTAGTGCTTCCACTGAGCCTTGGTACCTTGCTACTGCTCCGGATCACTTAGGCTGGCCGGCATGTGTCCTTCTTCGTTCCTGTGTCTGTCCCTTTGGGGAAATGTCACGCGATGGATACCGAAGTCCTGTTAGCCCGCTACAACCTGGTTTACCGGAGTCCTGCTAGCCCAGTGCTACAGCCCGGATTCACTCGTTGATGACCGACACGTTCGATGCTGGGTCATGGATGCCTGTCCCTGTAAGTTTATGCCACTTTGGGTTCACGACTAGCCATGTCAGCCCGGGTTCTTTGTCATATGGATGCTAGCAGCACTATCATATACGTGAGCCAAAAGGCGCAAACGGTCCCGGGCCAGGTAAGGTAGCACCCGTGGGAATACCGTGCGTGAGGCCGCAAAGTGATATGATGTGTTACATGCTAGATCGATGTGGCATCGAGTCGGGGTCCTGACAGCGTTGGCATCAGAGCCGGACTGCCTGTAGGTTCTCCAAGCCAAACTGGTCGATGTTGAGTCTAGAAATGCTTTAGTTATATGTAGGGGAATTGATTGTGGGATGGAACATAAGGCTCTTTTTACTCCTTTATCTCATGACATTCTGATCTAAGTCAGTCTATTCTTCCACCTTGGGTTAAGGAATTAGGATCTCTTCTCTCTATCAGGTTCACGTGTTACTAATCGGTAGTACCTTATAGGTTTGATGGATACAAGCCTAGTTCAGTTCTACTACCCCATTAAGTTTTTAAGATGGACCCAGAACCTTGATATGATGTTGTTGAGTGTCGATGCAATTCTTTGCAAAATGTCTCAAAATCCTTTTTGAGCATTTATAGCCGTTATGCTGTCCAATTTCTGCTAGAAATTCTAATGTCTTGTGTTATATCATGTTCCAGATGGCTTCCCGTCCTCAGAATCAAGTGGTTCGTTTGACTCGATGCCTTGATGTACCCGGCCATACTGCCATGTTGGTCAGGGTAATGACTGAGGCTGGATACCGTTGGTATCCTGAGTACACGGTCGAAGAGCAATTCCGAGACTTTAATCAAAGTCAATATTTTTGCACTGTCAGGATATTTCCATCTTATCCTGGATCTACCGAGCCCCTCCACTGCTCCTATGGACTCGGGGTTACTATTGAGGTGGCTATGCAGGATGCTACCTACTCTATGATGACCATCATGCGAGTCAGGACTGGTGTGTTTCGGAACTCCGATTTCCAATATATGCCAGGTTCACTCCCGGGAGCACAAGGGTATCTCCAGGCTATCTATGCTGACTCCACTCAGGAGGACTCACTGACCTGCACCACTGCACAGTTGCTTGAAGACAAGGACCGTGAAAATCGGGCCTTGAGACTGGAGCTTATCAATACCCGTGCTGATCATTGGGCCACTTTGACTCGGGTTGCACCGACTGTGCAAGCTGGATATATGGATATGCGAGATCTCTATCCTGTGAGATCTGCTCTGCCAGACATGATGGATTGGCGTGATGTAGGAGGCATCACCCCACCTCATGGTCCCCGCAGGCCACCATTTGTTGGTCCAAGACCTCATCCTAGCCCCTATGGTCCACAAGTTCCACGGGACTGTCTGTTTCCGGATGATCACGTTGAGCTTCCAGGCTATGGAGGTGACTTCTATGAAGACTACTACGGAGCTGTCTGAGTTAGTAGTAGTATCACTAGTATCGTATTAGTTGTATCGTCCACCGTCCTGCGTGACTCGTGGGATATGACTTAGCTTGTACCACCTTCCGGAGGTGTAGAAAAATAATGTATATGAGCTTGGAATGCCTCCGATGAGATGTAATCTTCCTTTCACCGTAGTAGTACTTTGTTTGGTTTTGTACTAAACCTTGTATGGTGTGTATGACGATGGAATAAAAGAAGCAGTTTCTGTATCTACCATGTCATACGGATGATCATCTTACATTCCAAGTTATCCATTACATTCTACATTTCTATGTTAGAATCTTATCATCCTGGACTAAACTATTGTCTTGTTTTCCCTAGGATGGTCAACACCCGCAACAACCCTGCTCTCCCAGAGCAGGCCGAAGGTAGTAGAGTTGGGGAAACAAACCTGCCTCACCCTCCTTCTCTGGCCGAGGTTATGCTGGAGGCTGAGAGAAACAAGCGGGTGACCAACCGTTTGTTGGAGCGCATCGAGCAAAACACATCACATCATCAGAGGAATAACTTGGTGTCACTCAGTGACTTCATCAAGTTACATCCACCCACTTTCCACCACTCCGTCGAGCCCCTTGACGCTGATGACTGGCTTCGCAGTATTACTCACAAGCTACGCTCTGCACTCGTAGCTGAGGCTGACTAGGTCACATTTGCTGCATATCATCTTGAAGGCCCCGCCAGTCTCTGGTGGGAGAACTATGGAGCCATGCGCCCAGTGGGCCAGGTCACTACTTGGGCTGAATTCAGCGAGGCTTTCCGTGAACATCACATTCCGGAGGGTCTTATGGACCATAAACGTGAGGAGTTCTGCAGTTTCACTCAAGGTCGACTCTCTATGGATGCATATAGCAGGGAGTTCGGTAACCTAGCACGGTATGCAACTGAGGAAGTTTCCACTGATGCCAGGAAGCAAGCAAGGTTCCGCAAGGGACTTAGCCCTGAGCTTCACCGTGACCTCCGTCTGCATGAGTGCACATCTTTCCAGAAGCTTGTAAACAAAGCCATCCGTGCTGAGTCTAATCAGACTGATTATGAAGCAACACACAAGCATGGGCGTGACTTTGGTTCCTCATCTGGTGCTATTCCTCAGAAGCGCCGCGTGTGGGTGCCTAACACCGCCCTGCCACCTAGGTTCACACTGAGGCCATCCTATCAGGCGCCTCACCCCGCTCAATAGTTTGCACCAGCCAAGCCCTATGGTGGTCCAACCAACAATGCTCCTCCATGCACCAGCTTCGTGACATGCTTCAAGTGTGGGGAATCGGGCCACTACTTGCGCGAGTGTCCCCAGACCAACCCCAACCAATCTGGAAAAGCTGTTGGCCGTGGCAAGCTGACAGGGAAAGTGTTCTACGCCAAGCCGGCCACCGCTGCACGTGGCCATGTCAACTGTATCTCTGCTGAAGAAGCTCAGGGGGATCCCAACGTCGTTCTCTGTACGCTCCTTGTTAATTGCCACCTGACATCTGTTCTTTTAGATACTGGAGCATCTCATTCATTCATATCCAAAAATTATGCTCGTTTGCATAACACCGCATTCTGCGACATGCCATCCGCTATGGAAATTTCTACTCCTGGTTCTAGATGGCAAACCTCTAGAGTAAGCCATGGAAATGAAATCCAAGTCGACAGACTTGTTTTTCTCGCGTCATTGATAGCTCTCAAATCTTCGGATATTAATATCATCTTGGGTATGGACTGGATGTCAGCCCATCATGCCAAGATTGATTGCTTCTCTAGGACTGTTCAACTCACACATCCTTCAGGGAAGATAGTCAATGTCTTGACCCGAGTAGCCAAGCGACAGCTATATTCTCTTAACGCCAGTCCTTTGCCAGACCTCAAAGACATTCCGGTAGTCCGTGACTTTCCGGATGTCTTTCCAGAAGAATTACCAGGTGTTCCACCTGACAGAGATGTCGAGTTCGTAATAGATCTCATTTCAGGAACAGTCCCAATTTCTAGAAGACCCTATAAGATGGCACCACTAGAACTAGCCGAGCTTAAGAAACAACTCAATGAGTCCTTGAAAAAGGGTTTCATCCGTCCTAGTTCGTCTCCATGGGCTTGTCCCGTCCTCTTCGTCAAGAAGAAGGATGGTGCGGATCGGATGGTTGTGGATTATCGACCAGTTAACCTGGTCACAATCAAGAACAAGTATCCGCTCCCCAGGATCAACGATCTGTATGATCAGCTCGCTGGATCCTTAGTCTTCTCCAAAATGGATTTGAGCTTGGGCTACCATCAAATCAAAATCAGGAACGGGGACATTCCTAAAACGGCCTTTGTTACTCGTTATGGCCAATACGAGTACACCGTCATGTCCTTCGGTTTAACCAACGCTCCAGCCACTTTCTCTCGCTTAATGAACTCAATCTTCATGGAGTATTTGGATAAATTCGTTGTGGTTTACCTCGATGATATACTCATCTACTCCAAGAACGAGGAAGAACATGCCGAGCATCTAAGGCTAGTGTTGATGAAACTTCGAGAGCATCACCTTTATGCCAAATTCTCTAAATGCGAATTTTGGTTACCAGAAGTGACCTATCTAGGACATGTAATCTCTGGTAAGGGTATTTCTGTCAATCCCGAGCGAGTTCAAGCCGTCCTTAATTGGACTCCACCTAAATCGGTCAAGCAAGTTCGGAGTTTCCTTGGCTTAGCGAGCTATTGTCGCCGCTTTGTCAAGAACTTCTACAAGGTTGCTAAACCTCTAACTGAACTCCTCAAGAAAGATAAAAAGTTCGAGTGGACTCCACAATGTGAGCACAGCTTTCAGGAACTGAAAAGACGCCTGACATCTGCTCCTGTGTTGGTACCACCAGATTTTTCTAAGGACTTTGTTATCTATTGCGACACCTCGCGACAAGGACTAGGTTGCATTCTTATGCAAGATCGTCACGTAATTGCTTATGCTTCACGGTAATTGCACCCACATGAGGAGAATTATCCTACTCATGATCTAGAGCTTGCAGCTGTAGTCCATGCACTCAAAACGTGGCGACATTACCTCCTCGGTAATCGTTGCGAAATCTTCACAGATCACCAAAGTCTGAAGTATATATTCACCCAACCGGATTTGAATCTCAGGCAAAGATGTTGGGTCGAGTTGATGACAGATTTCGACTTAGGAATAACTTACACCCCAGGAAAGGCCAATGTCATGGCTGATGCACTAAGTCGTAAATCTTATTGTAACAATCTGATGTTACAACAAAGTCAACCGCTTCTCCATGAGGAATTTCGGAAGCTTAACCTTCACATCGTTCCTCAAGGATTCCTTTCCACCTTGGTGGCGAAACCTACCCTTACGGATCAGATCATCAAAGTTCAGAGGGTAGATCCGGGGATTTCCCGTATCAAGAGAAACATCAAGAAGGGAGTTGCGGATTGTTTTTCCATCGATGATCAAGGAGTCGTATACTTCGGGAACCGTTTAGTGGTTCCCAATGTGCGAAACCTGAGGCGATTAATCCTTAAGGAGGCTCATGAATCTCCTCTCACCATTCATCCCGGTAGTACCAAGATGTATCAGGACCTACGCCAGAGGTTCTGGTGGACTAGGATGAAGAGAGACATTGCTCAATTTGTTGCTAATTGTGATGTCTGTCGTCGTGTTAAAGCAGAACACCAACGGCCTGCTGGCACCCTTCAACCTTTAGCTATTCCTGAATGGAAATGGGATAAAATTGGTATGGATTTCATCACGGGTTTTCCCAGGACCAAGAGAGGGAATAACGCTATCTTCGTCGTTGTCGATCGTCTTTCCAAAGTAGCCCATTTCTTGCCTGTTCGCGAGAGTATAACCGCTAGTCAGCTAGCAGATTTGTATATCTCCCGAATAGTATCCCTCCATGGTGTTCCACTGGAAATTAACTTGGATCGAGGAAGTCTCTTCACCTCTCGATTTTGGGTAAGTTTCCAAAATGCTATGGGAACCCGCATTTCCTTTAGCACTGCTTTTCACCCTCAATCAAGTGGTCAAGTAGAACGTGTCAACCAGATTCTAGAAGACATGCTTCGAGCTTCTGTTATCTCATTCGGAATGGATTGGGAGAAATGCCTTCCAATTTGCTGAATTTGCTTATAACAACAGCTATCAATCTAGCTTGGGTAAAGCCCCTTTTGAAGTTCTCTATGGACGAAGGTGTCGAACACCCCTTAACTGGTCAGAAACCGGGGAAAGACAATTCTTTGGCCCGGATATGATCCAGGAAGCAGAAGAGCAAGTTCGCATTGTTTGTGAAAAGTTGAAAACAGCCCAATCTCGTCAAAAGAGTCAATATGACCGAAAACATAAGGCTATGAATTTTGAGGTTGACGAGAAGGCTTACCTTCGGGTTACTCCTCTGAAGGGAACCCATCGTTTCGGTATCAAAGGCAAATTGGCTCCTCGCTACATTGGACCCTTTCGTATTCTCGCTAAACGAGGAGAAGTTGCCTACCAATTGGAACTACCTCTGCATCTCTCCAGAGTCCACGATGTCTTCCACGTTTCTCAACTCAGGCATTGCTTCTCGGATCCTATCCGTGGAGTGGACCACGAAATGCTTGATCTTCAAGATAATCTCACCTATCGAGAGTACCCCGTTCGTATCCTCGATCAAGCCGAGCGTACCACTCGACGTCATAATATCAAGTTTCTCAAGGTTCAATGGTCGCACCATTCTGATAAGGAAGCAACTTGGGAAAGGGAGGATCGTCTTCGACTCGAGTACCCCGCCTTCTTTCCGGAGGAACCTAAATCTCGGGACGAGATTCTTTTGAGTGGGGGTGAGTTGTCACATCCTAGCTAGTTCATGCAATAGAGTGTTGCATCATGTCTATTTCTTTCATCAGAAACTTGAAATGGGGATGATAGAACCCCCAGCCCCCTCTGAAACCAACTAGGGTTTACTAAAAATATTTTCAATGAACCTGAAATGCCTTCTAAAATGTCCATCATTTTTGCCTTGGTTCAGAGCCTCTGCCAAAAGTGGTGCACAATTTTCTAGGTCATCCTAAGGTTTTTGAATTAAATCATAAGTATTTGAGTTTGGGCATTTAAATTATATAAATTATTTTAAATGCTCAAATAACCCCAAACTAAAATGTTCCATGCTGGATATATTCCAGTTAGTGGCCATGAGCAGTTTGGTGATTTTTGGAGTTGTCTAGGTATTTTTAGAAAGTCCACAAAGTTACAGAATAAATAGAAAAGATAAATAAAGACAGAGAGAGAGGGAACTAACCTGGCAGCCCAAGTATCCAGCCCATCTAGCCGGCCCAGCCCAGCAGCCGCTCCAGCGAGCTGCTTGCCTTCGCCAGGCAAGCAGGCAGGTGCTCGACGGCGGCTCCAGCGCGCGCCACGTAGCTGCCCGCCGCCCTGCTTCCTCCCCTCGCCTCTCTGCTGACCGGTATGAGCTCCACGTCGCGCCCCGAACCCCGTGGACACGTCCATTCTCCCCCTGCCTCTCTTCCTCGCTCTCCCACGCCATGGCCGACGCCACCGCAGCCGCACCGTCGCCGTAGTCGCGCTCTCCGTCGTCCTTGCGCCGTGCCGTCGTGTCCAGGAGCTCCGCCGCCCTCCTCTTCTTCGAGCTAGCCGAGCCCCGAGCGCTGGCTTGCCCCGAAACCTCTGCACTGACCTCGCCCGACTCCACCGTCGCTGGAGATCCCCTTCGACGTCACCGCCGCACCAGCTTGTCCCCGACCACGCCGTTTCCTTCCTCGAGATCGCCGTGAGCCCAGCTACCTCTCCCCCCTTTCCTTTCTCGCTTCCGAGCCCCGTAGCGACTGCATGAAGCTCACCCGCACGCGCCGCCATGGAGCTCGCCGCCGACGTGACTCCGGCCACCCACTGGCCACACCACCATGTCCAACGCACTCACCGCACTCGCAGGAACCCGTAGCACCTCACCACGAGCCTCGCCGTGTCCCGTAGCTTCGGGTTCTTCATCACCCGAACTCCGGCGACCGCCAAGGTTGTCGCCGGCGCCATTTCCGATCACCCCGAGCTCAACCAATGCCACCAAGAGCCGCGGCTTGCTCCCAGCTACACGTAGATGCCCTCCGCGGCTCTTTTGGTCGCCGGAATGCAAAAAACCACTCTCGCCTCCGCGTTCGGCCTCACCGGCGGTTAAACGCTGGCGAGTTGACCCCGCTGACCCCTCGTTTGACCATGGGTGGGCCCAGTTTGACCCCCTGGGTCAATGACAGGTGGGGCCCAGCCCTGTTATCTAATCAGGATTAGTTTTAATTAATATTTAGTTAAACTAATTACACTGACACACGGGACCCACTAGTCAGGGTTGACCTGGACTGTTCCGTTGACCGCTGACGTCATCCTGACGTAATGCTGACGTAGTAATTTATTTACTGGAATTATTTTTATACAGGAAATTCTAGTAAATACCACAAACTTTAAAAAATCATAGAAATTAATCTGTAACACCAAATGCAAAGTTTTATATATGAAAAATGATCAGAAAAATCCAATCTATCCATCTGTACTGGTTTCATGCATGTTTAAGAAAGCTAACCTGATGTTTAGTGCAGAAGAAGATAAAGCACTTAAAGGGGCCATTTATGAGTTTGAAACTTGAATCTTTGATTCAAAATGGTTCAAACCCATCTGGTCTTAGTTGCATTAGCCTAATACACTCATTTTGCCATGTCTCATGCATGCATCATATTGTTGCATATTGTTTGGTGATGTTGTGTATCGGTGCTCTTTGCGGCAGGATCTGCCCCTGAGGAGTACCACGATTACCCTAGCGAAGATCAATATCAGTGCATCGACTCACCAGGCAAGCAACCAACCATTTGATCATATCGATACAATCCCATGTTCTTGCTTCTGCTCTCTTTTACTGCATTAAGACAACGCGATTCAAACTGCTGAGTGCTACGGTAGTTGAACCCATTTCCTCTGCATGACCTGTCATTGCCACAGTAACTAGATGAAACCCACTAGCATGTGTAGGAGTTGATTGAGCCATATGTATGTGTTGTTCCTACCTTGCTATGCCTGGTATGCTTAGAGTCGTGTCAAGTCTGGTTCATCTGGGTGATGGGCTGGAGTGAAATGATCATGCCGGTAATGAGAGTGATGTGTTGAACACGATTTGGTAAAGGTATCGATGAGAGGCCATGTAGGAGTACATGGTGGGTTGTTTCATTGAAGCCGACCTTAAGCACTGAGATCTGTATGTGTGATTTAAGATTCAGCTACTACCATGCATTGGGCCCGAAACCAATGGACCCTCTCGGCTTCTTATTCACCCTAGTCCTCTGTCCAGGAGTTGCAAGTAGTTTCTGGTGTTTGTAGCTTACTGGAGGCCGTGGGCAGCGCTGACCCGCGGGGTGGGTTATGATGCGGTAGGTACGTGGCCGGGTATGTCGGGCACCCGTTAGGTGTCTCGGAACCCTGTACACATCGTTCGGGGCCATATGTGGAAACCTCGGCCGGACTCCCTGAGGATGGAACCTGAATAGGCGATAAACCTGGACTAGAGACTTAGGTGTTTAGGTAGGTCGTGGCCGACACCCACGTTGGGCTTTCGCTTGAAGGTTGCCGAGTACATGTCGTGTAAACGACGGTAAGTGGTGAGAGCGTGTATGAAGAAGTACACCCCTGCAGGGTTAACATTATCTATTCGAATAGCCGCGTCCGTGATAAAGGACTACTTGGTTGCCTATACAGTTCATAGACAAGTAAATGGATACTACTAAAATCCTCAAGATAAGCGTGAGTGCCGAGGATGGCTCTTCCGTAGGATGACGGAGGTGGATCCTCGGTGGTGTATTGAGTTGGTGTGTAGTGGACTCATGTGCGCAAAACCATTTCAAGTTGGTGTCTTGTAGGATAGTTTAGCCAAGAGTCAAAGATGGCTTGCTGCAATAACCCCACCAACCCTTCTTGATAATGTGCATGTATGTAGGATCTGATGTAAGTCTTGCTGAGTACCTTTGTACTCATGTTGCTTTAATTTACATTTTTCAGAAGACGCTGCAACCCCTTCTGATGGGTTCTTCGTAGACGTTGACATCGATGAGTAGACTGAGGCCCAGGTGGTGATCCTGTGCTTGTGAAGGACCATGTAGTATAGCCTGGCTTCCCAAGCCTCTTTTATTTTACTAGTTGTCTGTACTCAGACAAGTTACTTCCGCTGTTGGCTTGTATGTCTGTATGACTTGAATGCTGGGTCGTGTGACCCGTACTTGTGTGTATGATATGTATGGCTCTCTGAGCCTTTAAATAAAGTACTTGTGTCGTAGAGTCATGTTGTGATGCCTTGTTGTATTTGCACATATCGAGCATATTGTGTGTATGATTGAAATGCTTGGTATGTGTGGGATCTGACTATCTAGTTGTTTATCTTTAGTAGCCTCTCTTACCGGGAAATGTCTCCTAGTGCTTCCACTGAGCCTTGGTACCTTGCTACTGCTCCGGATCACTTAGGCTGGCCGGCATGTGTCCTTCTTCGTTCCTGTGTCTGTCCCTTCGGGGAAATGTCACGCGATGGATACCGGAGTCCTGTTAGCCCGCTTCAGCCCGGTTTACCAGAGTCCTGCTAGCCCAGTGCTACAGCCCGGATTCACTCGTTGACGACCGACACGTTCGATGCTGGGTCATGGATGCCTGTCCCTGTAAGTTTGTGCCACTTTGGGTTCACGACTAGCCATGTCAGCCCGTGTTCTTTGTCATATGGATGCTAGCGGCACTATCATATACGTGAGCCAAAAGGCACAAACGGTCCCGGGCCAGGTAAGGTGGCACCCATGGGAATACCGTGCGTGAGGCCGCAAAGTGATATGAGGTGTTACATGCTAGATCGATGTGGCATCGAGTCGGGGTCCTGACATATGGTGCCTAGCTTTCATTTCTTCTAATTTTGTTGAAATGCCTTCCGCTTACTGTTTTTTCATACATATTCCATCCTCCTATCTTACGTGTGAATATGAAATGCTGTCTTTTTTGTATATATTCCATCCTCCTGCGCTTGCCTTACATCAAAGTAGTGTTCGTCTGTATCATGCATCAACCAGTTATGCAGAGCTAATTTTATTCATCTTCTTGTGGTTTTGACTTCATAAGGCAATATCAGAAAATAGGAAGGAAAAGAGTAAGTTAGGGGATGTTGGTGGTCCTCCGCACCGACGCAAACAGAGACTCTCTAGATTTGCCACTGCTATTGCTAATGAAGTTGAAGTCCCAAGTCTACATGATGAGTTCATCTCCCGTACTCCACCATCACAGGTGCTTGATCTAAGTAGACAGTGTGATAATTGGTTTCATGTTGCATATGTTGTCTAGCCTGTATTTCTTCTATTTTGATTAAATTGCACCTGCTGAGTTTATACGTTATACATGTGCATATGACATGGCTTTCTGTGTCTAGAATACACTGCATCTATCTATCATACCATGTTCTTACATCAAAGTACTGCTATTGTGTATCCCGCATCAATCACTCATGATTGGACGCTTTTAACATGGCTGTTTGATAGTGGTTGCATCTTCCATTGATTTCTATGTTGTACTGCTTCTAATTTTTCGAATTGCCACTTATGACAGGACACTTTTAACTTGGCAGAGTAATATTGGTTGCATCTTTCATATGGTGTCTAGCTTGCATTACTTATATTTTCTTTAAAATCCTTCTGCTTAGTTTGCACATGATAGCTGTGAATATGTCATGCCGTCCTGTTTTTCTTACATATTCCATCCTCATACGGTTGTCTTACATCAAAGTATTGCTTGTCCATATCATGCATCAGTGAGTTCTGAAGAGTGATTTTATTCTTTTGTGTTGTGGGTACAACATGACATGGCAAAGTCAAAAAATAGGAAGGAAAATAATATAGTAGGGAGTGCTGTTACTCGTCGGGTGAAACGGAAAATGATCTGCCGTCAAGATTCTTCTGGTACTTATAGTGCAGTAGAAGGTCCAAGTCCACTGGCTAAATCTACAAACACAGTATCACCTGCTCCACCAGCTACAACATCCGCTTCAACTGTACCAGCATCTCAACCAGTTACTCATTCATTTGCTCCGGAACTGGCCAGTTCCCAAGCTGCCTTCACACCTAACACTACTTCTAAAGCACTGCTGACACAACAGGACTTGGCAAGATCAGATGAACCTCATGAGCATCAACACCAAGACGGTACCTGATCGAGTCAAGTTGCAGTTGCATGCTCCTTTATATGTACTCTCATAGTTTGATGTACACTAAGACTTTCCATATTCGTTGTTGAACTAGCACCACAACGCAAGAAGAAACAGACATCAGGGATAATGCTTGACAGATTAACAAAATCTAAAAGAGGAATAATGGAGATCCATTTTGAGGCAGGTTTAAAAAGGCCATGTGATGCTACAGAGTCAGCCAAGTTAATATCAGAGGCAGCCGTTGCCATTAGGTGTCATGCACGTATCCTCCCAACGTGGATCCAGTACAGGAATGAGAAAGACAATACCCAGTTTAACACCTTCCTTGACCATTTATCCGTAAGTAATGTTATTCATCGCAATTAGTAATATTGTCTTGCTCTGTCCCATACTTTCTAGCTTCCTCCTAATAAGACTCACATTCTTTTTTCAACAGATGAGGTTCAAGTTGGATCTGAAAGATGATGCAACTGAACAAGCATGCACTCATGTTTTTCAGTCTGCTCTGCGACAGTATCGGTACCACCTTAGAAAATCTCACTTTGCAGGCAAGGCTAACAATGAAATCGCCCAAACATCTCCAGTGGAATATATTACAGATGAAGACTGGACATCCCTCGTTAAACACTGGTCTAATCCAAAGTATCAGGTAGGCTATATGTATTTGATCATACCACATATTGAACTTGTATTTATGTATGTTCCTTACAAGTGTATCTTGCTCTAGGCTAACTGTTTGAAGAACAAAACCAACCATTCTAAAGTGAAATTCCAACAGACAACATGATCTCGTAGCTATATTGCACACTGCGAGGCTCTTGTAAATAGCTGCTACTTCCTTTTTTTTGTGCCATATTATCGTATCTATATTGACTTGTTCCAAATACAGAGGAAAGCCCGTGCGGACCAAAAAGAACCTGAACTGAATGCAGTGCAAATCTTCAAGGATTGCCACACCAGCAAGATGAAGGGCATGAGCACACCAGTTCAAGCCGCTGTAGTAAGTCCTTCCTCCTCCTGCCTTGAACTTATTGGTACTGCGATGTGTTCATTTAACTACTTGGTTTGCAGCCAATGTCAGTTACTCTGTTCACTTTTATACATAGTTGTCTTAATGTATCATTTCACCTTACATGGTTTGAAAGAGATGAAGGATATTCTTTTGGTCTTGATCTCTAATCTAGTTGTTATGTTCACGTGCGCACACAGTGATAAAATAGCCTGTTTGTTTTATATCTGTTTGCCCATGATATGAATGATGTCATACTATGTTCATCCTACTTTAAACCATGTCTCTTTATCCTTAGATGTCAACGAATGTGAGGAAATAGACAATATAGTAGGCATGTTACATGGACATATGTTCCGAAAGTGATTTTATTATGTAGTTGGCACTACAAAACATGCTAATGTATTACAGTAATTCACCAAAATAAGTTATGTATAAACGTTTAACCTACTTTGTTTGTTTTTATCTCATTAGTAAATTATCTGGTACACTAATCTACAAGTTCAAACTTTCAGGAAGCTATGGAACAAATGATTGAACAGCCACAACCACCTGAAGGTGACGAGGCTACTACAGGCACAATGTCATCTCTTGCTGCAGTGCGTCAGTATCTCTCCACTAACAGTGCAAAAAGCACCTTCCTGCATAATTCTGGGTTGGTTGTCAAGGTAACCTCGTCCAAATCGCCTTCTGAACAAAATCTTCCTGCTAGACAGAGTGATATATCTGTGCTCCAGACACAAGTCCAATCCCTAATGGACGTTGTTTCGGAAACAAGAATAGTGGTTGAGAAATGTCATCAAGATATGAATGGTTTTGAAACCAGACTATCAGACATTCGCTTCGTTGTTCAAGACAATGGCGGAAAAAAGGTGGAGATCGTGCTGCTCCATCAGATTCTACAGCCTGAAACATTAGCACTAAGGTTAAATGATCTGTGCTTCTATACATCTGATGGTGCTTTCATCTGGAAGTACTGTAAACTTTATGCTAACAGGCCTTTTGTTGTATGGTTGGAATTTATTTTGTTGTGATACAACATTTATGATGCTGCCATAGGCTGCAGTAATTACGACGCTATTTTTGTAGTGTAGGTTTATCTTAGTAATGTATTCGGCCGAAAGCTTCGTAGCAGCCCAACATGCCAACATTCATCGGCCCCATTCCAATTAGGCGAAAAACGATTACGGGCCGAAATTAGCATGTATCCCACTAAAAATATCTGGGCCTAAATCAGCATAAGCTCTCATATTTTTCTGGTAGGCATGTACCCATAGTGGGCCTTTAACAGGCCTACACATAATTTGGGCCCTCAGTAAAATTAGGCCGTTTACACGTGTAAATATCTCGAGCCCATAAAAAACATGGGCCTTTAATAGACCGAAAGTGAGATTGGGCCCTGATTGTGCCAAATAACCCACTGGACTTAGCAGGCCGAAATGGTGGACCATTTATGATGCGGATCTTTGACAGGCCGAAATTCAGACGAGCCATAAATGCGCTGACCTAATACAAGGGCCTTTAACGGGCCTGAACTTTGGTCGGGCTAGATTATCGTCATTTTTATATGGCCCGTTAATGGGCCTGATATGATGTTGGGCCACATATGGCCCATGGTTTACATGTGGCGTTAACAGGCCGAAAATGACAACAGGCCGAAAGTGGCCCAAATCTATAGTGGGCCTCTAACAGGCCGAATGTCATACATGGCCGAATATGAACCAAATCCTTTACGTTCGTTTATGGGCCGAAAGTTTTGATGGCCTGTAAATGGGCCCAAATGAAGCCGGACCTTTAATAGGCCGGAAATACACCGGGCCGTAATTCGGCCCAATTACTTAGCAGACAGTTAACGGGCCGGAAGTGACCATGGGCTGCGTTGATGACAAGTTTAGGACAGGCCGTTGACGTGTCGATTTGACAGAGAATGTTGGGCCATTAGCTGGGCCGGCCCATTATGGTCTGCAGAATCTTGTGGGCCTTTAGCTAGGCCGGCCCATTGTGCTCCGCAAAATCTTGTGGGCCTTTAGCTGGGCCGTCCCATTATGGTCTGCAAATTCGTGTGGGCCTTTAGCTGGGCCGGCCCATTATGGTCCGCTAAATTTTGTGGGCCTTTAGCTGCGCCGGCCCATTATGGCCCGCTAAAGCTTATGGGCCTTCGGTTGGGCCAGCCCATTTAAACTTTGTGGGCCACTTTTGGTCCGGTCCACGTGTCAACATATCATAGGCCCATCTCGACCGTTGGATGAGTGACACCTGTGCCAACGCGGAGCTGACGCGTGGATCCGTCAGCCAATGAGAATTTTACATGTGGAAAATCGGCATTGGTCGTGGCTGTTAACGGGTTATCGGATCCAAAATCCGACCCGATAGCTTAACAGCGTTCAGTTACGGTGGATGTCATGTGTCGGTCACCCTTGACGAAAGCACTTCTGTGACGCGCAATTTATCGTCATGGAAGTGGACACTTCCGTGATGATAATTTTGGTATTGTCATGGAATACTTCTACGACAGCACAGGTATGACTATCTTGATTCTGTCATAGATTTGTCATGGATGTACATGCATGACAGAAAACGCGACCTACTGTGACAAACACGTATCATCACAGAAGTGTATTTTTTTGTAGTGCTCTCGCCAGCATCCGCAACTAAGAAGAATTAATATAAATCTAACCATAGCATGAAACATGTGGATCAAAATCAGCCCCTTACGAAGCAACGCAAAAACTATGGTTTAAGCTTCTGTCACTCTAGCAACCCATCATCTACTTATTACTTCCCAATGCCTTCCCCTAGGCCCAAATCATGGTGAAGTGTCATGTAGTCGACGTTCTCATAACACCACTAGAGGAAACACAACATACATCATCAAAATATCGAACAAATACCAAATTCACATGATTACTTATAACAAGACTTCTCCCATGTGCTCAGGAACAAACGTAACTACTCACAAAGCATGTTCATGTTCAAGATCAGAGGAGTATTGAATATCATTAAGGATCTGAACATATGATCTTCCACCAAATAAACCAACTAGCGTCAACTACAAGGAGTAGTCAACACTACTAGCAACCCACAGGTACCAATCTGAGTTTTTGAGGCAAAGGTTGAATACAAGAGATGAACTAGGGTTTGAGAGGAGATGGTGCTAGTGAAGATGTTTATGAAGATTGCCCCCCTCTCAATGAGAGGATCGTTGGTGATGATGATGGCTTCGATTTCCCCCTATGAGAGGGAAGTTTCCCCGGTAGAATCGCTCTGCCTGAGCCCTAGATTGTTCATGCCCAAGTTTCGCTTCGAGACGGCGACACTTCATCCCGAAAGCATCCTCTTGATTTTTTCTAGGTCAAAATGCTTCATAGAGCAGAAGATGGGCACCGGAGACCTGCCGAGGGGCCCACAAGCCCTGGGGGCGCCCCCTAGGTTTGTGGCCACCTGGCGGATCCCCTCTGGTAGTTTCTTCGCCCAATAATTTTTATATATCCCAAAATAATTCTTTGTTAATTTTTAGGACTTTTAGAGTTGTGCAGAATAGGTATCTCAGATTTTCTCCTTTCCGGTCCAGAATTCCAGCTGTCGGCATTCTCCCTCTTCATGTAAATCTTGTAAAATAAGATAGGAAAGGCATAAGTATTGTACCATAATGTGTAATAACAACCCATAATGCAATGATATTAACATAAAATCATGATGCAAAATGGGCGTATCAACTCCCCCAAGCTTAGACCTCACTTGTCCTCAAGCGAAAACCGAGATCGATAATCATGTCCACATGTTTAGAGATAGAGGTGTAAATAAAAATAGAATACGGACATGAGATCATCATCTTTAGGACAACAACATATATTGTCATATAATTTCTTATGCTAAAGTAACAATTCTTTCACAAGGTAAAGTATGAACCAAAAACTTCATTGAAAACTAACAAACTATGATCTCAGTCATTGAAGCAATTGCAATTTATCATAATATTGGAAAGAGTCAATGTAAGAGCTTTTATATAACAATACTAAACCATCTTTTAGCCTTTCACAATTCACTAGTACAACGAGGTGCTATACAAACGGTTTTTAACCCCTTTCCGCCACGGCGTTTTGACCCGTCGCCAAGTGAGTGTGTGCGATAGGGGGTCCTTCCCACACAACCCAGAAAC
Source organism: Triticum aestivum (assembly GCF_018294505.1). NCBI lineage: Eukaryota > Viridiplantae > Streptophyta > Magnoliopsida > Poales > Poaceae > Triticum > Triticum aestivum. The sequence continues at coordinate 116,689,435 of NC_057795.1, read as the reverse complement.
CGTCGGGGATAGGGAGCCTTGATGCATACAGTTGTCCCTATAAAAAGGTTTTTTTGATATCTCGAATATCCAAAAAGCTTCATCCTTGCAGCTCATTTGTGCTTGCATTGCCATCATAGTCGGTATTCTATGGTGCTACGTTTACGATGCGCGACTGATACGTCCATCTTGCATCATGTTTACCTACTATTATTACTATGTTTTTATGCATAATAATACTCTATGGAGTAATTCTAATGCCTTTTCTCTCAATATGCAAGGTTTACACAAAGAGGTAGAATGCCGGCAATTGAAATTCTGGACCTGAAAAGGCTACGTTAGAGTAACCTATTATGCACATCACCAAATGACTTGAAAATTTATGAAGAATTGTTTTGGAATATATGAAAAATACTAGAGCAAATAACTATCGGAGGGGGCCCACTAGGTGGGCACAACCCACCTGGGCGTGCTAGGCACCCCAGGTGCGCCCTGGTGGGTTGTGCTCAGGCCGGCCCACCTCTAGTGCCCATCTTCTGGCATATAAGTCATTTTGACCTAGAAAAAACAGAGGAGGATTTTCGGGACAAAGCGCCGTTGTCTCGAGGCGGAACTTGGGCAGGAGCAGGTTTGCTCTCTGGCGGAGCGATTCCATAGGGGGAACTTCCCTCCCAGAGGGGGAAATTATCATCATCGTCATCACCAACAACCCTCTCATCTTTGGGAGGGCCATCTCCATCTCCATCAACATCTTCAACATCACCATCTCCTCTCAACCCCTAGTTCATATCTTGTGTTCAATCTTTGTACCAGAACCTCAAATTGGTACTTGTGGGTGAATAGTAGTGTTGATTACATCTTGTAGTTGATTACTATATGGATTATTTGGTGGAAGATCATATGTTCAGATCCATTATGCTATTTAATACCCCACTGATCTTGAGGACAATTATTATTTGTGAGTAGTTACTTTTGTTCTTGAGGTCACGGGAGAAGTCATGTTGCAAGTAATCATGTGAATTTGATATGTGTTCGGCATTTTGATGATATGTATGTTGTGATTCCCTTAGTGGTGTCATGTGAACATCGACTACATGGCACTTCACCATATTTGGGCCTAAGGGAATGCATTGTGGAGTAGTTATTAGATGATGGGTTGCTAGAATGACAGAAGCTTAAACCCTAGTTTATACGCTACCTCGTAAGGGAACGATTTGGATCCAAAAGTTTAATGCTATGGTTAGATTTTATCTTAGTACTTTTCTCATAGTTGCGGATGCTTGCGAGGGGGTTAATCATAAGTAGGAGGTTCGTTCAAGTAAGAATAACAACTAAGCACCGGTCCACCCACATATCAAATTATCAAAGTAGCAAACACGAATCAAACCAACATGATGAAAGTGACATGGTGAAATTCCCGTGTACCCTCAAGAACGCTTTGCTTATTATAAGAGGCCGTTTTGGTCTGTCTTTTGCCTCAAAAGGATTGGGCTACCTTTCTGCTCTTTTGTTGTTGTTACCGTTACTTGCTCGTTGGTACGTCTCCATCGTATCTACTTTTCCTAACGCTTTTCCTCTTGTTTTGGACTCTAATTTGCATGATTTGAATGAAACTAACCCGGACTGACGTTGTTTTCAGCAGAACTACCATGGTGTTGTTTTTGTGTAGAAATAAATGTTCTCGGAATGGAACAAAACTATGCGAGGATTTTTTATACAATAAAAGATAATTTCTGGAGCCAAGAACCACTGGAGGGGGCACCTGGGTGGGCACAACCCACCAGGGCATGCCACCCCCTCCAGGCGCGTCCAGGTGGGTTGTCCCCACCTAGTGGTTTCGATAGGGAAACATGTCCCCTTGTGGGCGAAACGATAATCGCTCCCTCTTCTATCCTTGTATTATCTTCTACACACAACATGGAACAACGGGAGATTCATGCTGAAATTTGAAATTATTCAGGGTATGTTTGACCTTTTTATTCATTAATTGAGTTATCTATGCATTTAATGTCCATAATTCAAATCCGGACTACAACTACATGCTCCAGTGCATCGGAATGGCTAGAAAAATCATACATGTGTCCTTGGGGTGCATGTTTAGGTCCCGTGGAAGGAATGGGCATGAACTCAACAGTCCCAACGTCCTGGCTCAGCCTCAAACATTGCAAATCTTGATTTTTAAATCTCCGTAAATCCAAAACTCACCAGAAAATCTTGAACCTTGGCATGGTGTCACGACATGGCACATATATGTTGTGGTAAAAAAATTGTCCAATTTGGGCCAAGCTATATTACAAGCCTCTTATAAACTGAAGCTTCTCGCAACCCTAGTGGTTCCGGCAGGGAAGCATGCCCCTCTTGTGGGTAATCACTGCCTCTTCTTGCCTTGTATTTTGTTTTCTACAGACAACATAGAATAACAGGAGTGTCGTGCTAAAATTCAAAACTGTTCAGGGTTTGTTTTGCCATTTTATATATTAATTAAGTTTTCTAGGCATTAAATGTAGTTCATAATTCAAATTTGAACTACAACCACATGCTCCAGTGAAGCAAAATGGGTGGAAAATCGTACATGTGTCATTGGGTGCATGTTTAGGTGTCATTGAAGGAATGGGAATGAATTACAAATGTCTCGTCGTCCTGAAACATTGAGAATCTCAGTTTTTAAATCCCAGTAAATCAAAAACTCACCTAAAGAACATGAAACTTGGCATGGTTTCATGACATGGCACATATATGCTGTTGTAAAAAATCGTCCAGTTTGAGACAAGGCGCACACACTAATAGCCAACAAAGTCCTTTTGAAACAAATAGCTGACCCATTAATATCGCAAACGGTTGTATTATAGGAACCATGTGTTCCCGTAACCATTTAAGTGCGGCCACGTGTCCCTCTTTTCTTATGGGATAGTACTACCTCGGTCCTCGTTCATTGGTCATCTTTGTATTTTGTGCCAAAATTTAACCATACTCGGTGGCGTCCATGCAGTTGTTTGATTAGATGGGACGAGCGCTAGAAGTCCGCCATGCAAGCTCAATGGGATGCGTGCGAGCAGTCCGCCGTGCAGGCTTGATGGGACGCGTGCGACCTCTCCACCTCGCAGGGTCAATGGGACGCGTGCGAGCAATCCGCCGCGTAGGCTCGATGGGACACGTGCGAGTAGCAAGGTCGCCCATGCTTAATTACCGGGAACCGAGTCTTTGACCTCCATCCACCAGCCGCCCGCCTCGCTCACAACTTCTCCATTAATGGCGGCCGAGCCGCTGTTTAACACACGGTTAATCAAAGCACCCGGACGAAGGGTGTTTGCTTGTAATCCCATGGCCCCGCTCAATGTTAGCATTTGCTTTGTTCGTGCTTTCAACTCATATTCTGGATAATTTAAAATGCCACATAGGGCAATGGATAATATGATGACCAATAAAATGGCAACGGATAATACGACGACAAATTTACAATGGCACGAATAATAATTGTTGGGGTACATAGAAGAAATTCAAAAAAATTCTACACATCACCAAGATCAATCTATGGAGATTCTAGCAACAAGAGAGGGAGAGGATGAGCATCTTCATACCTTTGAAGATCACTAACCGGAAGCGTTACAAGAACGCGGTTGATGGAGTCGTACTCGCGGCGATTCAAATTGCGGAAGATCCAATCTAGCATCGAATGGACGGCGCCTCCGTGTCCAACACAAGTACAGCCCAAGGACGTCTCCTCCTTCTTGATCCAGCAAGGGGTGAGGATAAGTTGAGGGACAACTCCGACAGCACGACGACATGGTGGTGGTGGAGCTCGTGGTATTCCTGCAGGGCTTCACCAAGCACTACGGAGGAGGAGGAAGAGTTGGAGGAGGGAGGGGGTTGCGCCAAAAGCAAAAAGTGCTGCAGCCCTCCCACCCCCCTCTATATATAGGGTGAAGGGGAGAGGGGCCCGGCCCCTCTAGATCCCATCTAGAAGGGGGGGGGGGCAGCCAGGAGGGGGAAACTTGCCCCCCAAGCAAGGTGGAGGCGCCCCCTCCCCTAGGGTTTCTAAACCCTAGGCACCTTGGGCCCTTGGGGGGGGGGCGCACTAGCCCACTAGGGGGCTAGTTACCTCCCATATTCAGCCCATTAAGTCCTCGGGGCAGGTGGCCCCACCCGGTGGATCACCGGACACCTTTCGGTGGTCCCGGTACAATACCGATAACCCCCGAAACTATTCCGGCGACTAAAACTGGACTTCCCATATATAAAGCTTCACCTCCAGACTATTCTGGAACTCCTCGTGACGTTCGAGATCTCATATGGGACTCCGAACAACCTTCATTAACCACATACTATGTCCCATAACAACTCTAGCATCACCGAACCTTAAGTGTGTAGACCCTACGGGTTCGGGAATCATGCAGACATGACCGAGACGTTCTCTGGCCAATAACCAACAGTGGGATCTGGATACCCATGTTGGCTCCCACATGTTCCATGATGATCTCATCAGATGAACCACGATGTTGGGGATTCAATCAATCCCGTATACAATTCCCTTTGTTAATCGGTACGTTTACTTGCCCGAGATTCGATCGTCGGTATCGCAATAACTCATTCAATCTCGTTACTGGCAAGTCACTTTACTCATTGCGTAATGCATGATCCCGTGAATAACTACTTAGTCACATTGAGCTCATTATGATGATGCATTACCGAGTGGGCCCAGAGATACCTCTCCGTCATACGGAGTGACAAGTCCCAATCTCGATTCGTGCCAACCCAACAGACACTTTCGGATATACCTGTAGTGCACCTTTATAGCCACCCAGTTACGTTGTGACGTTTGGTACACCCAAAGCACTCCTACGGTATCCGGGAGTTACACAATCTCATGGTCTAAGGAAATGATACTTGACATTAGAAAAGCTTTAGCAAACGAACTCCATGATCTTGTGCTATGCTTAGGATTGGGTCTTGTTGATCACATCATTCTCCTAATGATGTGATCCCGCTATCAATGACATCCAATGTCCATGGTCAGAAAACCATAACCATCTATTGATCAACGAGCTAGTCAACTAGAGGCTCACCAGGGACATGTTGTGGTCTATGTATTCACACATGTATTACGGTTTCCAGTTAATACAATTATAGCATGAACAATAGACAATTATCAAGAACAAGGAAATACAATAATAACCATTTTATTATTGCCTCTAGGGCATATTTCCAACAGTCTCCCACTTGCAGTAGAGTTAATAATCTAGTTCACATCACTATGTGATTGTAATGAATCCAACACCCATGGGGTTTGATCATATCTCGCTATTTGGAACTATTCCAAATAATTGTTCTACTATATGAATCCGGTTTACTACTCATAGACATCCAGGTTAGTATCAAAGTTTGCATCGACGTAACCCTTTACGACAAACTCTTTTACCACCTCCATAACCAAGAAAATTTCTTAGTCCACTAGTTACTAAAGATAACTTTGACCGCTGTCGTGTGATCCATTCCTGGATCACTTTTGTACCCCTTGATTGACTCATGGCAAGGCACACTTCAGGTGCGGTAGACAACATAGCATACTGTAGAGCCTACATCTAAAGCATAGGGGACGACCTTCGTCCTTTCTCTCTCTTCTGCCGTGGTCAGGTCTTGAGTCTTACTCAATACTCACACCTTATAACACAGCCAGGAACTCCTTCTTTGCCGATCTATTTTGAACTCCTTCAAAATCTTGTCACGGTATGTATTCATTTGAAAGTACTATTAAGCGTTTTTGATCTATCCTTATAGATCTTGATGCTCAATGTTCAAGTAGCTTAATCCAGGGTTTCCATTGAAAAACACTTTTCAAATAACCCTATATGCTTTCCAGAAATTCTACATCATATTCCGATCAACAATATGTCAACAACATATACTCATCAGAAATTCTGTAGTGCTCCCACTCACTTCTTTGGAAATACAAGTTTCTCATAAACTTTGAATAAACCCAAAATCTTTGATCATCTCATCAAAGCATATATTCCAACTCCGAGATGCTTACTCTAGTCCTCAGAAGGATTGCTGGAGCTTTCCATACTTGTTAGCATCTTTTAGGATTGACAAAACCTTCTGGTTGTATCACATACAACCTTTCCTCAAGAAAATCATCGAGGAAACAATGTTTTGACATCCTATCTGCAAAATTTCATAAATAATGTAGTAACTGCTAATATAATTCCAACAGACTCTTAGCATCGCTACGAGTGAGAAAGTCTCATCGTAGTCAACTCCTTGAACTTATCAAAAAATATCTTAGCGACAAGTCGAGCTTTCTTAATGGTGACACTTACCATCATTGTCCGTCTTCCTTTTGAAATCCATATGTACCCAACAGTCTTACGACCATCAAGTAGTTCTTCCAAAGTCTACACTTTGTTTTCATACATGGATCCTCTCTCGAATTTTATGGCCTTGAGCCATTTTTCAGAATCCGGGCCCACCATTGCTTCTCCATAGCTCGTAGGTTCATTATTGTCTAGCAACATGACCTCCAAGACAGGATCACCATCCCACTTTGAAGTAGTACGCGTCCTTGTCGATCTACGAAGTTTGGTAGTGACTTGATCCAAAGTTTCATGATCTCTATCATCAGCTTCCACTTCAACTGGTGTAGGCGCTATAGGAACAACTTCCTGTGCCCTGCTACACACTGGTTGAAGTGACGGTTCGTTAACCTCATCAAGTCTCCACCATCCTCCCACTCAATTCTTTCAAGAGAAATTTTTCCTCGAGAAAGGACCCGTTTCTAGAAACAATCACTTTTGCTTCTGAATCTGAAATAGGAGGTATACCCAACTGTTTTTGGGTGTCCTATGAAGATGCATTTATCCGCTTTGGGTTAGAGCTTATCTGGTTGAAACCTTTTCACATAAGCGTCGCAGCCCCAAACTTTTAAGAAACGACAACTTAGGTTTCTCTAAACTATAGTTCATACGCTGTCATCTCAACGGAATTACGTGGTGCCCTATTTAAAGTGAATGTGATTGTCTCTAATGCTTAACCCATAAACGATAGTGGTAATTCAATAAGAGACATCATGGCATGCACCATATCCAATAGGGTGTACTTATGACATTCAGACACACCATCACACTATGGTGTTCCAGGCGGCATTAGTTGTGAAACAATTTCCACAATGTCTTAATTGTGTACCAAACACGCAACTCAGATATTCATATCGTGATCATATCATAGACATTTTATCCTTTTGTCACGACGATCTTCAACTTCACTCCTAAATTACTTGAACCTTTCAATAATTCAGACTTTTGTTTCCTCAAGTAAATACACTTGGCATCTACTCAAATCATATGTGAAGTAAGAACATAACGATATCCACTACGTGCCTCAGCACTCATTGGACTGCACACATCAAAATGTATTACTTCCAACAAGTTGCTTTCTTGTTCCATTTCACTGAAAACGAGGCCTTTCAGTCCAAACGATCCATCTTCATGGAGTTTCTTCATGCGTATATACCAATAGACATGGTTCGCATGTCTCAATCTTTTCAAAAGCGAGTGAGTCCAAAGATCCATCAACATGGAGCTTCTTCATGCATTTTATACCAATATGACTCAAATGGCAGTGCCACAAGTAGGCGGTACTATCATTACTATCTTATATCTTTGGGCATGAACATGTGTATCACTACGATCGAGATTCAATAAACCATTCATTTTAGGTGCAAGACCATTGAAGGTATTATTCAAATAAACAGAGTAACCATTATTCCCCTTAAATGAATAACTGTATTGCGATAGACATAATCCAATCATGTCTATGCTCAACGCAAACACCAAATAACAATTATTAGAGTTTAACACCGATCCCGATGGTAGAGGGACTGTGCGATGTTTGATCACATCAACCTTGGAAATACTTCCAACACATACCGTCACCTCGCCTTTAGCTAGTCTCCGTTTATTTCGTAGCCTTTTATTTCGAGTTGCTAACACTTAGCAACCGAACCGGTATCTATTACCATGGTGCTACTAGGAGTACTAGTAAAGTACACATTAATATAATGTATATCCAATATAATTCTGCCGACCTTGCCAGCCTTCTTATCTACCAAGTATCCAGGGTGATTCTGCTCCAATGACCGTTCCCCTGATTACAGAAGCACTTAGTCTCAGGATTGGGTTCAACCTTGGGTTTCTTCACTAGAGCAGCAACTGTTTTGCCGTTTCATGAAGTATCCCTTCTTGCCCTTGCCCTTCTTGAAACTAGTGGTTTCACTAACCATCAACAATTGATGCTCCTTCTTGATTTCTACTTTCACGGTGTCAAACATTGCGAATAGCTCAAGGATCATCATATCTATCTTTGATATGTTATAGTTCATCACGAAGCTCTAGTAGCTTGGTGGCAGTGACTTTGGTGAAACATCACTATCTCATCTGGAAGATTAACTCCCACTCGATTCAAGTGAGTGTAGTACTCAGACAATCTGAGCACATGCTCAACGATTGAGATCTTCTCCCTTAGTTTGTAGGCTAGAAAACTCGTCGGAGGTCTCATACCTCTTGACGTGGGCACGAGCTTGAAATCCCAACTTCAGCCCTTGGAACATCTCATATGTTCCGCGACGTTTCAAAATCGTCTTTGGCGCCTCAATTCTAAACCATTTAACATTACTGAACTATCATGTAGTCATCAAAACGTGTATGTCAGATGTTCACAACATCCATAGACAACGTTCGAGGTTCAACACACCGAGCAGTGCATTAAGGACATAAGCCTTATGCGCAACAATGAGGACAATCCTTAGTTTACGGACCCAGTCCACATAATTGCTACTATCAACTTTCAACTAAATTTTCTCTAGGAACATATCTAAAACAATAGAACTGAAACACGAGCTACGACATAATTTGCAAAGACCTTTTGACTATGTTCAGGATAATTAAGTTCATCTAATGAACTCCCACTTAGATAGACATCCCTCTAGTCATCTAAGTGATACATGATCCGAGTCAACTAGGACGTGTCCGATCATCACGTGAGACGGACTAGTCATCATCGGTGAACATCTTCATGTTGATCGTATCTACTATACGACTCATGCTCGACCTTTCGGTCTCTTGTGTTCGAGGCCATGTCTATACATGCTAGTCTCATCAAGTCAACCTAAGTGTTTTGCATGTGTAAATCTGGCTTACACCCGTTGTATGCGAACGTTAGAATCTATCACACCCGATCATCACGTGGTGCTTCGAAACAACGAACCTTCGCAACGGTGCATAGTTAGGGGGAACCCTTTCTTGAAATTTTATGAGGGATCATCTTATTTATGCTACCGTCGTTCTAAGCAAATAGGATGCAAAAACATGATAAACATCACATGCAATCAAATAGTGACATGATATGGCCAATATCATTTTGCTCCTTTTGATCTCCATCTTCGGGGCACCATGATCATTATCGTCACCGGCATGACACCATGATCTCCATCATCATGATCTCCATGAAGTTGTCTCACCAACTATTACTTCTACTACTATGGCTAATAGTTTAGCAATGAAGTAAAGTAATTACATGGCGTTATTCAATGACACGCATGTCATACAATAAATTAAGACAACTCCTATGGCTCCTGCCGGTTGTCATACTCATAGACGTGCAAGTCGTGATTCCTATTACAAGAACATGATCAATCTCATACATCACATATATTTCATTCATCACATCCTTCTTGGCCACATCACATCACACGGCATATGCTGCAAAAACAAGTTAGACGTCCTCTAATTGTTGTTGCAAGTTTTTACATGGCTGCTATAGGTTTCTAGCAAGAACGTTTATTACCTATGCCAAAACCACAACGTTATATGCCAATTGCTATTTACCCTTCATAAGGACCCTTTCATCGAATCCGATCCGACTAAAGTGGGAGAGACTAGCACCCGCTAGCCACCTTATGCAAGAAGTGCATGTCAGTCGGTGGAACCTGTCTCACGTAAGTGTACATGTAAGGTCGGTCCAGGCCGCTTCATCCCACAATACCGTCGAAACAAGATAGGACTAGTAACCGTAAGCATATTGAACAAAACCAACGCCCACAACTACTTGTGTTCTACTCGTGCATAGAATCTACGCAATAGACCTAGATCTGATACCACTGTTAGGGAACATAGCAGAAATTCAAAAAAATTCTACACATCACCAAGATCAATCTATGGAGATTCTAGCAACAAGAGAGGGAGAGGATGAGAATCTTCATACCTTTGAAGATCGCTAAGCGGAAGCGTTACAAGAACACGGTTGATGGAGTCGCACTTGCGGCGATTCAAATCGCGGAAGATCCGATCTAGCGTCGAACGGACGGCGCCTCCGCGTTCAACACACGTACAGCCCGGGGACGTCTCCTCCTTTTTGATCCAACAAGGGGAGAGAAGAAGTTGAGGGAGAACTCCAACAACATGATGGCATGGTGGTGGTGGAGCTCGTGGTATTCCTGCAGGGCTTCGCCAAGCACTACGGAGGAGGAGGAAGAGTTGGAGGAAGGAGGGAGTTGAGCCAAAAGCAAAAAGTGCTGCAGCCCTCCCACCCCCCTCTATTTATAGGGTGAAGGGGAGAGGGGGCCGACCCCTCTAGATCCCATCTAGAAGGGGGGCGGCAGCTAGGAGGGGGAAACTTGCCCCCCAAGCAAGGTCGAGGCGCCCCCTCCCCTAGGGTTTCTAAACCCTAGGCGCCTTGGGCCCTTGGGGGGGGGGTACACCAGCCCACTAGGGGGCTGGTTCCCTCCCATATTCAGCCCATTAAGTACCCCGGGGCAGGTGGCCCCACCTGGTGGACCCCCGGACACCTTTTGGTGGTCCCGGTACAATACTGATAACCCCCGAAACCATTCCGGCGACTGAAATTGGACTTCCCATATATAAATCTTCACCTCCGGACTATTCTGGAACTCCTCGTGACGTCCGGGATCTCATCCAAGACTCAGAACAACCTTCGGTAACCACATACTATTTCCCATAACAACTCTAGCATCACCGAACCTTAAGTGTGTAGACCCTACTGGTTCGGGGATCATGCAGACATGACCGAGACGTTCTCTGGCCAATAACCAACAGTGGGATCTGGATACCCATGTTGGCTCCCACATGTTCCACAATGATCTCATCGGATGAACCACGATTTCGGGGATTCAATCAATCCCGTATACAATTCCTTTTGTCAATCGGTACGTTTACCTGCCCGAGATTCGATCGTTGGTTTCCCAATACCTCGTTCAATCTAGTTACCGGCAAGTCACTTTACTCGTTGCGTAATGCATGATCCCGTGACTAAATACTTAGTCACATTGAGCTCATTATGATGATGCATTACCGAGTGGGCCCAGAGATACCTCTCTGTCATACGGAGTGACAAATCCCAATCTTGATTTGTGCCGACCCAACAGACACTTTCAGATATACCTATAGTGCACCTTTATAGCCACCCAGTTACGTTGTGACGTTTGGTACACACAAAGCACTCCTACGGTATCCGGGAGTTACACAATCTCATGGTCTAAGGAAATGGTACTTGACATTAGAAAAGCTTTAGCAAACGATTTACACGATCTTGTGCTATGCGTAGGATTGGGTCTTGTCCATCACATCATTATCCTAATGATGTGATCCCATTATCCATGACATCCAATGTCCATGGTCAGAAAACCATAACCATCTATTGATCAACGAGCTAGTCAACTAGAGGCTCAATAGGGACATGTTGTGGTCTATGTATTCACACATGTATTACGGTTTCTAGTTAATACAATTATAGCATGAATAGTAGACAATTATCATGAACAAGGAAATACAATAATAACCATTTTATTATTGCCTCTAGGGCATATTTCCAACAATAATTGTCTTACATATTCCGGATAATTTAAAATGCCACATGCGGCAAAGCCCGGAAGAAACAGGGGCAAGAGAGGAAGGAAATTAAAGACAATGATTGTTGGAAATATGCCCTAGAGGCAATAATAAATAAGTTATTAGTATGTTTCCTTGTTCATGATAATCGTTTATTATCCATGCTATAATTGTATTGATAGGAAACTCAGATACATGTGGGGGTACATAGACAACACCATGTCCCTAGTAAGCCTCTAGTTGACTAGCTCGTTGATCAATAGATGGTTACGGTTTCCTAACCATGGACATTGGATGTCATTGACAACGGGATCACATCATTAGGAGAATGATGTGATGGACAAGACCCAATCCTAAGCCTAGCACAAAGATCGTAGTTCGTATGCTAAAGCTTTTCTAATGTCAAGTATCTTTTCCTTAGACCATGAGATTGTGCAACTCCCGGATGCCGTAGGAATGCTTTGGGTGTACCAAACGTCACAACGTAACTGGGTGACTATAAAGGTGCACTACAGGTATCTCCGAAAGTGTCTGTTGGGTTGGCGCGAATCGAGACTGGGATTTGTCACTCCGGTAAACAGAGAGGTATCGCTGGGCCCACTCGATAGGACATCATCATAATGTGCACAATGTGACCAAGGGGTTGATCACGGGATGATGTGTTATAGAACGAGTAAAGAGACTTGCCGGTAACGAGATTGAACAAGGTATCGGTATACCGACGATCGAATCTCGGGCAAGTACAATACCGCTAGACAAAGGGAATTGTATACGGGATCGATTGAGTCCTTGACATCGTGTTTCATCCGATGAGATCATCGTGGAACATGTGGGAGACAACATGGGTATCCAGATCCCGCTGTTGGTTATTGACCGGAGAACGTCTCGGTCATGTCTGCATGGTTCCCGAACCCGTAGGGTCTACACACTTAAGGTTCGATGACGCTAGGGTTATAAAGGAAGTTTGTATGTGGTTACCGAATATTTTTCGGAGTCCTGGATGAGACCCCGGACGTCATGAGGAGTTCCGGAATGGTCCGGAGGTAAAGATTTATATATGGGAAGTCCTCTTTTGGTCACCGGAAAAGTTTCGGGTTTTTCCGGTAACGTACCGGGACCACCGGGAGGGTCCCGGGGGTCCACCAAGTGGGGCCACTAACCCCGGAGGACTGCATGGGCCAAGTGTGGGAGGGAACCAGCCCCAGGTGGGCTGGTGCACCCCCCACAAGGGGCCCAAGGCGCAAGGGAGAGTGGGAGGGGGCAAACCCTAGGGCAGATGGGCCCTAAGGCCCACCCCAGGCGCGCCTCCCCTCTCTCCCCCTCTTGGCCGCCCCCAAGTCCCATCTAGGGCTGGCCACACCCCTTGGGGTGGGAAACCCTAAAGGGGGCGCAGCCCCCCCTTTCCCCCTATATATACTTGAGGTTTTGGGCTGTCATACACAAGAGAACCTCTCCCTCTTGGTGCAGCCCTACCTCTCTCCCTACTCCTCCTCTCTCGCGGTGCTTGGCGAAGCCCTGCAGGATTGCCACGCTCCTCCATCACCACCACGCCGTTGTGCTGCTGCTGGATGGAGTCTTCCTCAACCTCTCCCTCTCTCCTTGCTGGATCAAGGCGTGGGAGACGTCACCGGGCTGTACGTGTGTTGAACGCGGAGGTGCCGTCCGTTCGGCACTAGGATCTCCGGTGATTTGGATCACGACGGGTACGACTCCTTCAACCCCGTTCTCTTGAACACTTCCGCTTAGCGATCTACAAGGGTATGTAGATGCACTCTCCTTCCCCTTGTTGCTGGTTTCTCCTTAGATAGATCTTGGTGACACGTAGGAAAATTTTGAATTTCTGCTACGTTCCCCAGCAGTGGCATCATGAGCTAGGTCTATTGCGTAGATTCTTTGCACGAGTAGAACACAAAGTAGTTGTGGGCGTTGATTTTGTTCAATATGCTTACCGTTACTAGTCCAATCTTGTTTCGACGGTATTGTGGGATGAAGCGGCCCGGACCGACCTTACACGTACTCTTACGTGAGACAGGTTCCACCGACTGACATGCACTTGGTGCATAAGGTGGCTAGCGGGTGCCAGTCTCTCCCACTTTAGTCGAAACGGATTCGATGAAAAGGGTCGTTATGAAGGGTAAATAGCAATTGGCATATCATGTTGTGGTTTTGCGTAGGTAAGAAACGTTCTTGCTAGAAACTCATAGCAGCCACGTAAAACATGCAAACAACAATTAGAGGACGTCTAACTTGTTTTTGCAGGGTATGCTATGTGATGTGATATGGCCAAGAAGAATGTGATGAATGATATGTGATGTATGAGATTGATCATGTTCTTGTAATAGGATTCACGACTTGCATGTCGATGAGTATGACAATCGGCAGGAGCCATAGGAGTTGTCTTTATTTATTGTATGACCTGCGTGTCATTGAACAACGCCATGTAATTACTTTACTTTATTGCTAACCGGTAGCCATAGTAGTAGAAGTAATAGTTGGCGAGACAACTTCATGAAGACACGATGATGGAGATCATGATGATGGAGATCATGGTGTCATGCCGGTGACGATGATGATCATGGAACCCCGAAGATGGAGATCAAAAGGAGCAAAATGATATTGGCCATATCATGTCACTATTTGATTTCATGTGATGTTTATCATGTTTATGCATCTTGTTTACTTAGAACGACGGTAGTAAATAAGATGATCCCTTACAACAATTTCAAGAAGTGTTCTCCCCTAACTATGCACCGTTGCTAAAGTGCGTCGTTTCGAAGCACCACGTGATGATCGGGTGTGATAGATCCTTACATTCACATACAACGGGTGTAAGATAGTTTTACACATGCAAAACACTTAGGGTTAACTTGACGAGCCTAGCATGTACAGACATGGCCTCGGAACACAGAGACCGAAAGGTCGAGCATGAATCGTATAGTAGATATGATCAACATGAAGATGTTCACCGATGATGACTAGTCCGTCTCACGTGATGATCGAACACGGCCTAGTTGACTCGGATCATGTAATCACTTAGATGACTAGAGGGATGTCTATCTGAGTGGGAGTTCATAAGATGAACTTAATTATCCTGAACATAGTCAAAAGATCTTAGCAAATTATGTCGTTAGCTCGCGCTTTAGTTCCACTATTTAGATATGTTCCTAGAGAAAATATAGTTGAAAGTTGACAGTAGCGATTATGCGGACAGTAGAAAGCTTATGTCCTTAATGCACCACTCAGTGTGCTAAACCCCAAAACATCGTTTGTGGATGTTGCGAACATCGGACATACACGTTTTGATAACTACGTGATAGTTCAGTTAAATGGTTTAGAGTAGAGGCACCAAAGATGTTTTTCGAAACATCACGGAACATGTGAGATGTTTCGAGGGCTGAAATTGGGATTTCAGGCTCGTGCCCACGTCAAGAGGTATGAGACCTCCGACGATTTTCTTAGCCTGCAAACTAAGGGAGAAAAGCTCAATCGTTGAGCTTGTCCTCAGATTGTCTGAGTGCAACAATCACTTGAATCGAGTGGGAGTTGATCTTCCAGATGAGATAGTGATGTTTCTCCAAAGTCATTGCCACCAAGATGCTAGAGCTTCGTGATGAACTATAACATATCAGGGATAGAGATGATGATCCTTGAGGTATTCGCGATGTTTGACACCGCGAAAGTAGAAATCAAGAAGGAGCATCAATTGTTGATGGTTGGTGAAACCACTAGTTTCAAAGAAGGGCAAGGGCAAGAAGGGATACTTCATGAAACGGCAAATCAGCTGCTGCTCCAGTGAAGAAACCCAAGGTTGAACCTAAACCCGAAACTAAGTGCTTCTGTAATAAGGGGAATAGCCACTGGAGCAGGATTACCCTAGATACTTGGTAGATGAGAAGGCTGGCAAGGTCGATAGAAGTATATTGGATATACATTATGTTAATGTGTACTTTACTAGTACTCCTAGTAGCACCAGGGTATTAAAATACCGGTTCGGTTGCTAAGTGTTAGTAACTCGAAATAAAAGAGCTACGGAATAAACGGAGACTAGCTAAAGGTGAGCTGACGATATGTGTTGGAAGTGTTTCCAAGTTTGATGTGATCAAAATATCGCACGCTCCCTCTACCATCAAGATTAGTATTAAACCTGAATAATTGTCATTTGGTGTTTGCATTGAGCATAGACATGATTGGATTATGTCTATCGCAATACGGTTATTCGTTTAAGAAGAATAATGGTTACTCTGTTTATTTGAATAACACCTTCAATGGTCTTGCACCTAAAGGAATGGTTTATTGAATCTCGATCGTAGTGATACACATTTTCATGCCAAAAGATATAAGATAGTAATGATAGTACCACTTACTTGTGGCACTGCCATGTAAGTCATATTGGTATAAAACGCATGAAGAAGCTCCATGTTGATGGATCTTTGGACTCACTCGTTTTTGAAAAGTTTGAAACATGCGAACCATGTCTATTGGTGTATACGCATGAAGAAACTCCATGCAGATGGATCGTTTGGACTCGCTTGATTTTGGATCACTTGAGATATGCAAATTATACCACATGGGCAAGATGACTGAAAGCCTCGTTTTTCAGTAAAATGGAACAAGATAGCAACTTGTTGGAAGCAACACATTTTGATGTGTGCAGTCCAATGAGTGCTGAGACATGCAGTGAATATTTCGTTATGTTCTTACTTCACGGATGATTTGAGTATATACTGAGTATATTTACTTGATAAAACACAAGTCTGAATTATTGAATGGTTCAAGTAATTTCAGAGTGAAGTTGAAGGTCATTGTGACAAGAGGATAAAATGTCTATGATATGATCATAGAGATAAGTATCTGAGTTACGAGCTTTGGCACACAATTAAGACATTGTGGAAATTGTCTCACAATTAATACCGCCTGGAACACCATAGTGTGATGGTGTGTCCGAACATCATATTTGCACCCTATTAGATATGGTGCGTGTCATGATGTCTCTTATCGAATTACCATTATCATTCATGGGTTAGGCATTAGAGACAACCACACTCACTTTAATGGGGTACCACGTAATTCCGTTGAGACGACACCGTTTGGAGAAACCTAAGTTGTCATTTCTTAAAAGTTTGGGGCTACGACGCTTATGTGAAAAAGTTTCAGGTTGATAAGCTCGAACCCAAAGCGGATAAAATGCATCTTCATAGGACACCCAAAACAGTTGGGTATACCTCCTAACTCAGATCCGGAAGCAAAAGTAATTGTTTCTAGAAACGGGTCCTTTCTCGAGGAAAAGTTTGTCTCGAGAATTGAGTGGGAGGATAGTGGAGACTTGATGAGGTTATTGAACCATCACTTCAAACAATGTGTAGCAGGGCACAGGAAGTTGTTCCTGTGGAACCTACACCAATTGAAGTGGAAGCTTATGATATTGATCATGAAGTTTCGGATCAAGTCACTACCGTACCTTGTAGGACGACAAGGACGCGTGCTACTTCAGAGTGGTACAGTAATCCTGTCTTGAAGGTCATGTTGCTTGACAACAATGAACCTACGAGCTATGGAGAAGCGATGGTGGGCCCAAATTCCGACAAATGGTTAGGAGCCATGAAATCCGAGATAGGATCCATATATCAGAACAAAGCATGGACTTTGGTGGACTTGCCCAATGATCGGCAAGCCATTGAGATAAATGGATCTTTAAGAAGAAGACGGACGTGGACGGTAATGTCACCGCCTATGAAGCTCGACTTGTGGAGAAGCGTTTTTTCACAAGTTCAAGGAGTTGACTACGATGAGATTTTCTCATCCTTAGCGATGCTTAAGTCCGTCGGATTCATGTTAGCATTAGCTGCATTTATGAAATCTGGCAGACGGATGTCAAAACGAGTTTCCTTACCAGCTTTGGTAAGGAAAGGTTGTATGTGATACAATCAGAAAAGTTTTCTCGATCCTAAGGATGCTAAAAGGTATGCTGGCTCCAGCGATCCTTCTAAGGACTGGAGTAAGCATCTCGGAGTTGGAATGTGCACTTTGATATGATGATCAAAGATTTTGGGTTTATACAAAGTTCATGAGAAACTTGTATTTCCAAAGAAGTGAGTGGGAGCACTATAGAATTTCTGATGAGTATATGTTGTAGACATATTGTTGATCAGAAATGATGTAGAATTTCTAGAAAGCATATAGGGTTATTTGAAAAAGTGTTTTTCAATAGAAAACCTAGATTAGGCTACTTGAACATTGAGCATCAAGATCTATAAGATAGATCAAAATGCTTAATAGTGCTTTCAAATGAGCACATACCTTGACATGATCTTCAAGGTGTTCAAGATGGATCAGTCAAAGAAGGAGTTCTTGCCTGAGTTGTAAGGTATGAAGTTAAGACTTAAAGCTCGACCACGGCAGAAAAGAGAGAAAGGATGAAGGTCGTCCCCTATGCTTTAGACGTAGGCTCTACAGTATGCCATGCTAAGTACCGCACCTGATGTGTGCCTTGCCGCTTGTCTGGCAAGAGGGTACAAAGGTGATCAAGGAGTGGATCACTAGATAGCGGTCAAAGTTGTCCTTAGAAGAATAAGGATATGTTTCTCAATTATGGAGGTGATAAAGAGTTCGACGTAAAGGGTTACGTCGATTCAATCTTTAACACCTATCCGAGTGACTCTGAGTAGCAAACCGGATACATATAGTGGAACAACCATTTGGAATAGCTCCAAGTGGAGCGTGGAAGCAGCATTTACAATATGACATAGAGAATTGCGAAGTACATACGGATCTGAATGTTGCAGACCCGTTGACTAAAACTTCTGTCACAAGAAAAACATGATCAAACCCCAGAACTCATTGAGTCTTAATCACATGATGATGTGAACTAGTTTAATGACACTAGTAAACTCTTTGGATGTTGGTCGCATGGCGATGTGACGTGTGAGTGTTAATCACATGGCGATGTGAACTAGATTATTGACTCTAATGCAAGTGGGAGACTGTTGGAAATATGCCCTAGAGGCAATAATAAATAAATTATTATTATGTTTCCTTATTCATGATAATCGTTTATTATCCATGCTATAATTGTATTGATAGGAAACTCAGATACATGTGTGGGTACATAGACAACACCATGTCCCTAGTAAGCCTCTAGTTGACTAGCTCGTTGATAAATAGATGGTTACGGTTTCCTAACCATGGACATTGGATGTCATTGACAACGGGATCACATCATTAGGAGAATGATGTGATGGAGAAGACCCAATCCTAAGCCTAGCACAAAGATTGTAGTTCGTATGCTAAAGCTTTTCTAATGTCAAGTATCTTTTCCTTAGACCATGAGATTGTGCAACTCCCGGATGCCGTAGGAATGCTTTGGGTGTACCAAACGTCACAACGTAACTGGGTGACTATAAAGGTGCACTACAGGTATCTCCGAAAGTGTCTGTTGGGTTGGCACGAATCGAGACTGGGATTTGTCACTCCGGTAAACGGAGAGGTATCTCTGGGCCCACTCGGTAGGACATCATCATAATGTGCACAATGTGACCAAGGGGTTGATCACGGGATGATGTGTTACGGAACGAGTAAAGAGACTTGCTAGTAACGAGATTGAACAAGGTATCGGTATACTGACAATCGAATCTCGGGCAAGTACAATACCGCTAGACAAAGGGAATTGTATACGGGATCGATTGAGTCCTTGACATCGTGTTTCATCCGATGAGATCATCATGGAACATGTGGGAGCCAACATGGGTATCCAGATCCCGCTGTTGGTTATTGACTGGAGAATGTCTCGGTCATGTCTGCATGGTTCCCGAACCCGTAGGGTCTACACACTTAAGGTTCGATGACGCTAGGGTTATAAAGGAAGTTTGTATGTGGTTACCTAATATTGTTCGGAGTCCCGGATGAGATCCCGGATGTCACGAGGAGTTCCGGAATGGTCCGGAGGTAAAGATTTATATATGGGAAGTCCTGTTTTGGTCACCGGAAAAGTTTCGGGTTTTTCCGGTAACGTACCGGGACCACTGGGAGGGTCCCGGGGGTCCACCAAGTGGGGCAACTAACCCCGGAGGGCTGCATGGGCCAAGTGTGGGAGGGAACCAGCCCTAGGTGGGCTGGTGCGCCCCCCACAAGGGGCCCAAGGCGCAAGGGAGAGTGGGAGGGGGCAAACCCTAGGGCAGATGGGCCCTAAGGCCCACCCCAGGCGCGCCTCCCCTCTCTCCCCCTCTTGGCCGCCCCCCAAGTCCCATCTAGGGCTGGCCGCACCCCTTGGGGTGGGAAACCCTAAAGGGGGCGCAGCCCCCCCTTTCCCCCTATATATACTTGAGGTTTTGGGCTGTCATACACAAGAGAACCTCTCCCTCTTGGTGCAGCCCTACCTCTCTCCCTACTCCTCCTCTCCCGCGGTGCTTGGCGAAGCCCTGCAGGATTGCCACGCTCCTCCATGACCACCACACCGTTGTGCTGCTGCTGGATGGAGTCTTCCTCAACCTCTCCCTCTCTCCTTGCTGGATCAAGGCGTGGGAGACGTCACCGGGCTGTACGTGTGTTGAACGCGGAGGTGCCGTCCGTTCGGCACTAGGATCTCCGGTGATTTGGATCACGACGAGTACGACTCCTTCAACCCCGTTCTCTTGAACGCTTCCGCTTAGCGATCTACAAGGGTATGTAGATGCACTCTCCTTCCCCTCGTTGCTGGTTTCTCCTTAGATAGATCTTGGTGACGCGTAGGAAAATTTTGAATTTCTGCTACGTTCCCCAACAATGATCTGGGTCGCTACTGTCTCTACTCCTTGATGGGTCACCGGGCGAGGACATCCCGATAACCCACAAGTATAGGGGATCACAACAATTTTCGAGGGTAGTGTATTCAACCCAAATTTATTGATTCGACACAAGGGGAGTCAAAGAATATTCTCAAGTATTAGAAGCTGAGCTGTCAATTCAACCACACTTGAAAGACTTAACATCTGCAGTAAAGTATTTAGTAGCAAAGTAGTATGGAAGTAACAGTAACAGTGGCAAAAGTAACAGTAGCAGTTTTGTAGTAATCGTAACAGTGGCAATGGAAAAGTAACTAAGCAAAGATCAATATGTAGAGAGATCGTAGGAAATGGATCAATGATGGATAATTATGTTGGATGCAATTCATCATGCAACAGTTATTACATAGGGTGACATGGAACTATCTCCAGTTCATCAATGTAATGTAGGCATGTATTCTGAATATAGTCATACATGCTTATGGAAAAGAACTTGCATGACATCTTTTATCCTATCCTCCCGTGGCAGCAGGGTCCTATTGGAAACTAAGGGATATTAAAGCCTCATTTTATAGAGTACCGGACCAAAGCATTAGCACTTAGTGAATACATGAAATCCTCAAACTACGGTCATCACCGGGAGTGGTCCCGATAATTGTCACTTCGGGGTTGCCGGATCATAACACATAGTAGGTGACTATTGACTTGCAAGATAGGATCAAGAACTCACATATATTCATAAAAACATAATAGGTTCAGATCTGAAATCATGGCACTCGGGCCCTAGTGACAAGCATTAAGCATGGCAAAGTCATAGCAACATCGATCTTAGAACATAATGGATACTAGGGATCAAACCTTAACAAAATCAACTCGATTACATGGTAAATCTCATCCAACCCATCACTGCCCAACAAGCTTACAATGGAATTACTCACGCATGGCAGTGAGCATCATGAAATTGGTGATGGAGGATGGTTGATGATAACGATGGCGATGGATTCCCCTCTCCGGAGCCCCGAACAGACTCCAGGTCAGCCCTCCCGAGGAAGATTAGGGCTTGGCGGTGGCTCCGTATCGTAAAACGCGATGAATCCTTTTCTCTGAATTTTTATCCCCGAAAGTGAATATATGGAGTTGGAGTTGAGGTCGATGGAGGTCCAGGGGGCCCACGAGGCAGGGGGCGTGCCCCCCCCCGGGGGGGGGGGCTGCACCCTCGTGTACAGGGTGTAGGCCCCCTTACGCTGATTCTTTCGCCAATAGTTTTTATTAATTCCAAAACGTCTCTCCGTGGATTTTCAGGTCATTCCGAGAACTTTTATTTCTGCTCAAAAATAACACCATGGCAATTCTGCTGAAAACAACGTCAGTCCGGGTAAGGTCCATTCAAATCATGCAAGTTAGAGTCCAAAACAAGGGCAAAAGTGTTTGGAAAAGTAGATACGTTGGAGACGTATCAACTCCCCCAAGCTTAAACCTTTGCTTGTCCTCAAGCAATTCAGTTGACAAACTGAAAGTGATAAAGGAAAACTTTTACAAACTCTGTTTGATCTTGTTGTTGCAAATATGTAAAGCCAACATTCAAGTTTTCAGCAAAGATTATGAACTAACCATATTCACAATAACATTTAGGTCTCATGTTTGCTCATATCAATGGCATAATCAACTAGCGAGCAATGATAATAAATCTCGGATGACAACACTTTCTCAAAACTATCATAATATGATATAACAAGATGGCATCTCACAAGCCCTTTCTGAGACCGCAAAACATAAATGCAGAGCATCCTTGAAGATCAAGGACTGACTAGACATTGTAATTCATAGCAAAAGAGATCCAGTCACAGTCATACTCAATGTACATTAATAGTAATGCATGCAAATGACAGCAGTGCTCCCCAACTAGTGCTTTTTAATAAGAGGATGATGACTCAACATAAAAGTAAATAGATAGGCCCTTCGCAGAGGGAAGCAGGGATTTGCAGAGGTGCCAAAGCTCGAGTTTTGAAACAGAGATAAATAATATTTTGAGCGGCATACTTTCATTGTCTACATAACAACCAAGAGATCTCGATATCTTCCATGCTACATACATTATAGGCAGTTCCCAAACAGAATAGTAAAGTTTATACTCCCCCACCACCAACGAGCATCAATCCATGGCTGGCCCAAAACAACGGGTGTCGTCCAACTAACAACAATCCTGGGGGAGTTTTGTTTGCATTTAATTTGATTTGTTTTGAGCATTAGACTGGGCATCCCGGTTACCGCCCATTTTCTCGTGAATGATGAGCGGAGTCCACTCATTGTGAGAATATCCCACCTAGCATGGAAGATATAGACAACCCTAGTTGATACATGATCTATTCGAGCATACAAAACATAATTTCATTTGAAGGTTTAGAGTTTGGCACATACAAATTTACTTGGAACGGCAGGTAAATACCGCATATAGGAAGGTATGGTGGACTCATATGGAATAACTTTGGGGTTTATGGAAGTGGATGCACAAGCAGTATTCCCGCTTAGTACAAATGAAGGCTAGAAAGAGACTGGGAAGTGACAACTCAAGAGCGACAACAGTCATGAACATGCATTAAGATTAACCAACAATGAGTGCAAGCATGAGTAGGATATAAATCACCATGAATATAAATATCATGAAGGCCATGTTGATTTTGTTTCAACTACATGCGTGAACATGTGCCAAGTCAAGCCACTCAAATCATTCAAAGGAGGATACCGCCCTATCATACCACATCATAACCATTTTAATAGCAAGTTGGCACACAAGACAAACCATTATAAACTCCTAGCTAATTAAGCATGGCATGGGCAACTATAATCTCTAATTGTCATTACAAACATGTTTTATTCATAATGGGTTGAATCAGGAAGGATGAACTAATAGTATTTACAAAAACAAGATAGGTCGAGTTCATATCAGCTTCTCTCATCTCAATCATTTCATCATATATCATCATTATTGCCTTTCACTAGCACAAACAAACGGTGTGGATAATGATAATAGTGCACGTGCATTGGACTAAGCTAGAATCTGCAAGCATTTAATTTGAAGGAGAAGACAAGGTAATATGGGCTGTTAGTTAGAACAATAATAATGCATATGAGAGCCACTCAACATTTTCATCGTGGTCTTCTCCTCTCGACCCCTAAAGAAAACAAAAGAACTAAAACTATTTACACTGGAAATCTCCCAACAAGCAAAAGAAGAACGAGAAATATTTTTGGTTTTTCTTTTAATATTACTACTACAAGCATGGAAAGTAAACTAGCTAAAGGCTACAACTATTTTTTTTGGTTTTTCTTAAGGTTTTTCAAGCACACAAGAAGAAAGCAAGAAAAGAAAATAAACTAGCATGGATAGTAGAATGAAAAAGTATGAACACCGACAACTAGAATGAGTGTGTGAACATGAATGTAATGTCGGTGAGAAATACTTACTCCCCCAAGCTTAGGCTTTTGGCCTAAGTTGGTCTATGCCCATGGATCGAAGCTACTCTCTATGGTGTACTAAGGAGGGTTCTCGGGGTGCCATGCAAGCTCCTCTGGATCCCACTGATAAACAAACTGTCCATAAGGTTCAAGTGGTAGCTCAGGCTCAGGCTCTGGAACTTGTGTCAGAATCCAGTATGCATAAATGTCCTTGGGCAGGATGAGGTACGTGCCTGAAAGTATGTTAAACAAAGAGGGTGCAGGCAAGGCAATAGTATCACAATGAGTTTTAGCATATATCAAGTTATACTTAAGAATCTTTTTTTAACAATAAAGTCATGTGCTACCATACTCTTATAGTCTAAAAAAATAGTGGGCAGCAACGTTTCCTCTTTCTCATGATGCCTAATATGTATCTCGAAGTGTTTAGCAAGGCGTGAAGCAAAGATACCTCCGAAAATGGGGCCCTTTGTATGGTTCAGACTTAACCGTTTAGCAAAAATGGCTCCTAGACTGAAAGTTGTATCACGAAATAAAGCATGGCACAAAATAGCAAGATCAGGAGCACTAAGGTTTCCAGTGTTCTCGCAACCAATTAAGCATCTACTAGAAAATATTGCAAAGTAACGTAGAACATGAAAATGTATACTAGTAGTTCTTGCATCTGAAACCTTTCTCGTTTCCCCTACAACAATCCTATCAATAAATCCATCCACATCACTAGGATGTGGTTCCTCGATGCTGCCCAAAAAGAGCAATTTGCAAACCAAACAAAAATCATGGAGTGGCATCTCCTTAAACTCATCGTATAAGTAAAACTCCACTGAAGGTGGTGATTTTCTAGCATGGAAGTAAACATTTTGCACGAAATATTAATGAGTAGGAGATACTATTCACGCTGGTCGTGGAGGAAGTCGGTGAGGCCTGCATTCTCAGCCAAATAAAGAAAGTCATCGTAAATTCTGGCGGCCCTCAAGAACTGTCGGTGGGAAACGACACCTATGGGATCACAAGAATCCCTAATACGGTTGCGGGGTACGGGATCGTGAGAAGAGCGGGACTAGTAAGTAGCACAAGTGGGAATTTACCCAGGTTCGGGCCGCAAAGATGCGTAAAACCCTACAATCCTGCTTTGGTGGATGTATTTAGTGTTCTTGAGCTCTTGAACTAGCTCTGGGTGCTACCAGGTACGAAAGAGCCGAATCCTTTTCCAGTGCGCCATGGGCCTCCTTTTATAGGCGAAAGGGGCTGCCATAGTGGCACACATGAGGTGGAAAGTGCTACAGTGTTGCGAGCTTATCACTGGTATTACATGACAAAGCGCATTTAATGCGAGGCTTAGGTGTCCCTTCACTTTATCAGGGACGGGGGCGAGGCCCGTCCCGTCCGTCACCGCTCCTCCTTGCTTTGACACGCGCCCTGGCCATCGATGCATGCGTTGCCATGTAGGTAGGCAAGCAGCTGAGGTGGCGCGGTGGTGGAGCCTCCACGAAGGGCTGCGTGCTGCCATGCAGGTTCCTGCCCAGCTGGTTGGGCCCGACAGCTGCATGTGAACGGTGGTGGAGACTTGGCTGGTGTGGGCCTGGCAGTGGCCCTGCTGGCGCCCTTGGCGAGGGCCTTGCCGGGTGGCCCGGAAAGGGTCATGCCATGGCACGCTTTCGTCCCCGGCAAGGACCTTGCCGGGGGTCTTGTGGGCTTCCTCGGCAAGAACCCTGTCGGGGATCGTTCCCTTCCAATCCTCATCTGATCTTGAATATTCTTTGTCTTCACAAAGATCTGCATGCCACCACGGAGGTGCTCCCGAGCCCTGTCCCAATGCCTTTATTTAGAGTTGGTGGGATCGAAGGTGGCTCGCTCAGTTGGTGTGGGAGAGCTGCCCCAGCAAGGGTCCCCGCCGGGGAAACCTGCTTCGTCCAACCGATCACTGTGGCCTTGGTCCTTGCAATTGCTTTGTTTGTCTTGTGCCTTCGGCTTCTTTCCAGCTTCCCTCTCCTGCCCTGTTATGCGTGGCCGTGGCAGGTGACTCTGACTGCCCGTGCACAAGTAAAGGGGTCAAAAGCAGAGCCCCTACTTTTGTACACCGACAAGAACACATCACAAGGCCATTCACACGGCCGGACCTCCGTGGTGTGAGGAAGATTGTTGAAAGTGCAACTATCCCAAGGTGGTTTTGGTAATTCCTAACAACATATAGCTCATTGAGCTAACACTATTTCAAGATAAATATTTTAGGAAAAGCTCAATGAATGGCATGGCCCCTCAAAATGCTAAGGATAAAGGGATTGGGTCAAGCTCAAAGCTCAAGACTCTACATCTTATATTTTAGTGATCCACCGATGAAGCATGCTGGCGTCATCTTGCGGTGGACAATAAAGAGGTGGCTTGCGTGTCTCTTCGAGACCGCAGGGCCGCTGCTCATTTACTACCCTTATTCGGGAACCGGCACGCCATGCGTCCCATTGCGCCCGTCCCTTGCGCCACGTTCGCCGCATGCATGATGGAGAGGGAATGACAGGCGCACGGGATACGGGAAGTCATGCGCGTGCATGCTGATTCCCACACGCCTTTAATTGAGCGAGGAGGGCAGTCGATGGCCCCGCTCGTGGTCACTTCAACAGGCCGGATTGGTCGAGAGGGGCGGCCGAGCCTCGCTCTCGCCCCTTTATAAAGAGGGGAGCGGGAGGAATGGCGCCTCTCAGTCCTCCGTCATCTGCTTCTCCCCATTCTTGCTTTCTCCTTCTTCTTGCCATGGTGAGGGGGTGTGGCGACGCTTCATCGGTGGCGGCGAGGGTCTCTGTCAGCGTTCTGGGAACGGGGGTCCCCAGACTTGCCTACCTGCGGCCTGCGGCGTGGCTCGAGCAGTGGCCCAGTGAGGCCCATCTTCATCAACTCAAGCTCAAGACCCTCGCGAGGGGCCAAGCCTCGCGGGGCGGACGACAGGAAGCTTCCTCAGGAGTAGCCTCGTCAGGCTGGCTCGCGAGGAGGCGGAGAGATCAAGGCAGGGGTACCTCGTGAGGTGCCGTGAAGCAAGCCATGACGATTGAGGCCAGGCGGGTGACAAGCGGGCGCCGGCCTGCGCAGTGTCCTTGTTTCCCCTTTGGTGCAAAGGGAGCAAGCACATGCCAAGGCATCAGGCAAAGGCTACCATTTCAGTGCAACAAGACCAAGACTAGCGGAACGGCAGGATGGAGGTCACCGTGGAGCCCAAGATGGCATCATCGTCAGAGTCTTTGGCAGGCGAGGACCAACTTTAGTCAGGATAAGTGTACTAGATGTTCCCCTTCAAAATGGCCAATTGTTGGCGCCGTTCCCGCTCAATATTTGGGAAGAGGACCAGGGCCTCTTACTCTATATATAGGACTAGCCACCATAGTATAGAGGCATCTGGAATCGATCCCTCCAAAGGGACAACACCATCAAAAGAACATCCCTCGCGAGGCTGTTCTTCCTTTGTACTATTCATCATCAGCCCTAGAGGCAATCCACCACACCACAAACTAGAGTAGGGTATTACACCACAACGGTGGCCCGAACTAGTATAAACCTTGCGTCCCTTGTGTTGTTCATTGTGTAGCCTAGGTTCTTTGCGAGGTGATGAGACGTGAGTTGGTAGAGGAGAGATCTTCGCATGCACCCCAGATTTCGAACCTCAAGGGTCTGCCGGAACCCGTAATCCGACATTTGGCGCGCCAGGTAGGGGTGCGCCGAAATTGTGCCTTCCGCCGTCTTGCGTTTCATCATCCGTCGTATCCATGTCTGACGCTCGCCGAGCCCGCGCCGAGCACCAGGCTGCTCTCGTGGCCCATGTCGCCCAGACGGCCCCTGTCGGCGGGCCTCCCCGTTGTTCCCCGTAGCCTACTGCCCACGCCACCACCGGTTCGATGGGTAACGAGCAGCAGGCATTGTCGCTGCATCCCTCGGTGTGGCGGGAAGGCCGCACCGCTACCCCATCACTGACTCCAACGGGCTCGTCGTCGCATGCTCGTCGCGCTCCCGCGGACGCGCACGCCGTGCTGCTCCTGGCATGTGAGCTCCTGCACTACCGCCCAGTCGACGGCCTCTACGAAGAATGGCTTGCCCGCATCACTGAGCTCGTCAGTGCCGCAGGGGGCTCCCCTGCGCCGTCCCTCTCACTGCACTGCCCTCCGTCCTGTGCAGGCAACGCAGCTTCGGAGGCGCCTCTGCCGCCTCCCCCTCAAGAAGGCGCCCTGGCCCCAAGGTGCGCGGCCCTTGGACGGGACCCGCCGCGTCCAGCGCCCGCGCATCAAGAAAAGAGCTGCCAAGAGATCCCTCGCCCTCAGGAAGCTGCTCGCGTACTCCCTGCACCGGCACGTCATGACCGCGCTCCTGCTCCAGCACAACAAGACCCCGCGCTGCTCCTGGCGGCAGCGCACGGGGACCTCCAGGATCAAGCCCTTCATCACCAAAGGCCCCCTGTGGCCACTGCAGGCTGCCGTGCCTTCACCACCGAGCTGCGTAGCGTGGCCTGGCCGGGCAAGTTCAAGCCAGATCTGCCTCCACGCTACGACGGCATTTCAAACCCCGCGGAGTTCCTCTAGCTCTATGAGTTGGGCATGGAGGTGGCTGAGGGAGTCCTGGATTAGGGGGTATCCGGACAGCCGGACTATATACATCATCCGGACAATTGAAGCGTGACGATACAAGACTCAAGACTCCGGCCCGTTTCCGGAAGGGACTCTCCTTTGCATGGAAGACAAGATTGGCGATCCGGATATTACATTTCCTTCCTTGTAACTGACTCCATGTAAACCTAGCCCTCTCCAGTGTCTATATAAACCGGAGAGGTTGGTCCTTAGAAGGCCGATCACAATTACAATCATACCATCATAGGCTAGCTCTTAGGGTTTAGCCTCTACGATCTCGTGGTAGATCTACTCTTGTACTACTCATATCTTCAATATTAATCAAGCAGGAAGTAGGGTTTTACCTCCATCGAGAGGGCCTGAACCTGGGTAAACATTGTGTCCCTTGCTTCCTGTTACCATCAGCCTAAGACGCACAGATCGGGACCCCCTACCCGAGATCCGCCGGTTTTGACACCGACATTGGTGCTTTCATTGAGAGTTCTTCTATGTCGTCGCTTTGAGGCTTGATGGCGTCTTCAATCGCCAACAACACCGTCCTGGGCGAGACTTTTCTCCCCGGACAGATCTTTGTGTTCGACGGCTTCGTACTATGGGCCAATTCGCTTGGTCATCTGGAGCAGATTGACTCTACGCCCCTGGACACCAGATCAGGTTCGGAAACTTTAAGTACACGACGGACATTCGCGAAGACTTGATCTTCGACGGATTCGGGCCTGTGCTAGGAGCGCCGGACAGTCACGACGAGCACGGCTTAGACCTGCTGTCGGACAATACTCGGGACATCATCCCTGCAGTTGCTCCAGATCTAAATCCGGAACAGGTTGCGTTGCCCAAGGACGGAGGAGTGGACCCCGCCCCGCAGGCCGCATACTCATCGGTGGTGGAGCCGAACACAGGTCTCACCTCTGTGGAGGCCTGTAACCCCGGGCCCCCGGACTCATATCCGGTTGTTGGTTCCGGTCCGCATACCCCCGAGCCAGTCGAGCCAGGTTGGGCTCCGGTAATGGAGTTTACCGCTGCGGATATCTTTCAGCACTCGCCCTTTGGCGACATGCTGAACTCATTAAAGTCTCTCACTTTGTCAGGAGGCTCTGGGCCGAACTATGTTTGGCCTAAGTGGGAAGCAGGCGACGGAGGAATTTGTTGCCCACCCACCACCCAATTCATTGCCACGGTCGATGATTTAACCGATGATCTTGACTTCGACTCCGAAGACATCGACAATATGGACGAGGATGCAGGAGAAGCTTCAGAATCTCTGGGGCGCGGGACTACCACCTTGTCTCACGATATATACATGGTGGATACGCCCAAGAAGGACGATGACGACAGTTTGGAAGATAAAACACCCAGCCAAAAGCCAAAACGGCGGCGCAGACGCCACTCAAAGTCCAGCAACAGCAAAAATAGCAACAAGAGTGCAAGAAAGATCGAAATACCAGTAAGCCCTGAAGGCATTAATGACCACATGGACCCAGCGATGGAGCAGGACGAGTCAGGTCACGCCAAACCAAGTTCGGAGCAAATACCCGATCAAAATGATCTGGAGGGACGAGCTCATGAAACCGCCCCAGAACAGGAACACAGTCTGGATGATGATGCATTCATCATCCCGGACGAACGAGTGGAACGAGACAACCTCCACCAAAAGCTTATGGCCACAGTAAGAAGTCTAAAGAAGCAGAAGCAACGGCTCAAGGCTGCACAGGAAAAGCTCTGTCGCAGATGTAATAAAGTGCTAGACACTGAAGAACGATATGGCGACGATCGCCATACAAAAAGCTATCCAAAATGCAAGCTACTGCCAGAATTCAACGACGAGGCCGTTCCACCAAAGAATAATACAACCAGGAGACTAGACGTACCGCTCCATAACCGCCAACCGAACGGCTACTAACACCGCGCATGATCTACGTGAGCATCTGGATAAGAAAGCCGGTGCTGCCAGGTCCATCTATGGATCTAAAGGACACACCCCGGCAAGGGAATATGGTCACCAAAATGATCATATAAGCCAAATCCTAGTTTGTAATAAACTCCGGACACAACAACAACCGACTGCATGCCACAGCGCGTCCAGATACAGAGGGGCTTCTCACCCCCTATGCTTCACTGAAGAAGTACTAGACCATGAATTCCCACAAGGTCTTAAACCTGTGAACATAGAGGCATACGACGGAACAACAGACCCAGGGGTCTGGATCGAGGATTTTATCCTGCATATTCACATGGCTCATGGGGATGACCTCCACGCCATCAATTACCTTCCCCTCAAGCTGAAGGGACCAGCTCGACACTAGTTGAAAAGCCTCCCCGAAAACTCAATTGGGAGTTGGGAGGAACTCGAAGATGCTTTCAGGGCCAATTTTCAATGGAGTTATGTCCAGCCTCCGGATGCAGACGATCTAAGTCACATAATCTAACAGCCCGGAGAGTCCGCCCGCAAGCTTTGGAACAGATTCCTCACTAAGAAGAATCAAATTGTCGATTGTCCGGACGCCGAAGCCTTAGCGGCATTCAAACACAGCATCCGTGACAAATGGCTCGCCAGACACCTCGGCCAATAAAAGCCAAGGACAATGGCAGCCTTAACAAACCTTATGACCCGCTTTTGCGCGGGTGAAGATAGATGGCTAGCCCGTAAAGGCACCAGCGACCCAAGCACATCCGAAATAAGGGATGGCAACGGGAGGCCATGGCGTAATAAAAACAAACGCCAACGCAAGGAAGAGAGCCCGGACAACACAACGGTCAATGCCGGATTCAGGGGCTCTCGACCTGATAAGCAAAAGAAGCCATTTAAAGGCAGTAAAGAGGGACTGTCCGGTCTGAACAGAGTCCTGGACAGACTATGCCAAATTCATGGTACCCCGGAGAAACCTGCGAACCACACCCATAGAGAGTGTTGGGTCTTCAAGCAGGCCGGCAAATTAAATGCTGAACACAAAGGGAGGGAAACACCAGGTGAAGACGAGGACGAACCTCGCCAGCCGAACACTTGGGGACAGAAAAAAATTCCTGCCAGAGGTTAAAATAGTAAACATGATCCACGCGACTCACACATTCACGAGAAGGCATGAATGCGCGCTCAGAGACGCGCACGATTTAGAGCCCATCCTACCCGCACCTGACTACTGGATGTCTTGTCCGATCACTTTCGATCACTTGGACGACCGAACTAGTATTCGGTGCGGAGGATCACAGGCCTTGCTGCTTGACCCAATAATCGACGGATACCGTCTCACCCGTGTCCTCATGGACGGTGGCAGTAGTCTCAGTTTAATATATGAGGACACTGTTCGCAGAATGGGGATAAACCCATCCAGAATTAGCCAAAGAAACACCACCTTTGAAGGGGTGATACCAGGCGTTGAAGCCTACGGCAGGGGCTCTGTCGTGTTGGAAGTAACATTCGGCTCCCCAGGCAACTCCAGAAGCGAAGAACTACTCTGCACCATTGCACCCTTCCAAAGCAGCTATCACGCATTGCTTGGAAGAATGGCCTTCGCCCGCTTCAACGCATTGCCGCACTATGGCTACATTACACTCAAGATGCCCGGTCCCCGTGGCGTCACCACCGTTAGTGGAATCACAGAGCGCTTTTCACGTGTAGAGGAACACGCGACGGCCCTGGCGGCCGGACTATAAGCGGCCTCCAATATCAGAAAACACGACTGGTCATTAAGACCACAGACACGGTTAGACGAGTCCGGTAGCCCAGATAAAATTCAACCGGGCACCGTATATGTAATCCCATAGCGGAAACCAGGGGCTATAAATATTTAATACAGCCCCACACTTGGCTCAACCTTATTGGCAGGCCAACATCATACACTTTTACTATCCATCGCATACTTACGTTGTACTCTCCTATGAGTTTTCCTTTTTTCCACAGACAACGTTCGCGCGACACCCTTCCAGGATATGGAACAATGGAGACAAAGGCGCAGACGTGTAGCTGGGCCCTGCTCAACAGGTTTCTTTTTAGATTAAGCCCATGTGTAAACCTTTTCTATTGGCTCTTGTTGTTTATACCATCCCATGGGTTCCATACCCACAGAGGATACTGTCATTTTTGGCATTTCACCACGACAGATTACCGCACGTACCTGGAAACACAGGGTTCATAATGAATGGGCATTCTTGAGCCCATCTTCTGTTATAAAGCCCAAACACCTTCGGGAGTGTTCGGCGTCACGAGTTTGGCCTTATTTGCATCAGCTCTGAATCATGTCTTTGGTCAAATGTTGGGTTTGGCCGGCTCCTGGGTTTGCTGCCTTATGTTCCGTTATTTTTGGCTAAGGCAGGCCAAAGGAGAACTACTGCGATTGTGCCCTGGTTATTCCGGATGAGCACCTCAGTAGAGAAAGCCAAAAACTGACTGTCATGATACAGCGAGAGACTGTTCAACCACTCGAAGACTCACCAGAATCTCTAAGGATTCCTCTGCATTAACGAAGGGCCGTTTCCCGGCCATGTACACACGCGCCCGTATTCGGATGCACACGAATGTACCAGGGGCTACATAGTATCCCCATCGTTAGACTCCCATGGCTAAGCGAAAGTGTTACAGCTATATAGTCCGGTTTCCTAGTTCGACGTGCAATCACATCCTTAATGGACCAAGACGTTGGATCAAGTGTGATTAAGCATATTTTTTGCGAACACCCTCGCATTGTATGCGTGGGGGCTGAAGCCAACGACTGCTATCTTTCGGACTACTTATACATATAAAAACGGCCGTACAGGGGACACCATCATATTTTCAGGCAAAAAGTATAAATATAGCCTTATAATCAAAATAAACATTGTTTTTTACAATGATTCGACTTATCACTCGAAGAGGACATTCTTCAAGCACCGCGCCTCTATTAGGCGGGCACCTTCTGTGACCTGCGCCAAGTAGTGCTCGACCGGATATTGGCCGCCTGCTGGATCCTGGGTCACTATAATGGTGGCCTCCATATCCGTCCAATAGGCTTTAACGCGGGCAAGAGCCATCCGCGCACCCTCTATGCACGCCGACCTCCTCATGGCGTCAATTCGAGACACGATCCCAAGAAATTGCTGCACCAAACCAAAGTAGTTGTCCGGCTTAGGCCCCTTCGGCCAAAGATGGTCTATTACAGACCGCATTGCAAGCCCGGACAGCCTGTGGAGCTCCGCCACGGCAGCCACCTTCTCATTTAGCGGCAGCGGGCGAGTGGGAGCATTGAACTGCGACCAGAAAAGCTTCTCCACTTCTTTATCACCTTGACCCTCGAAAAACTTGACAGCGTCAGCTGTACTATTCGCCAAGTCCGCATATGCATCTGTAGGACTCCAGCGCTCAGCCAGGGGAGCATACTTCGGATCCAAAAACTTCGTCCGCAGTAAGTAGGAGCCCCCAACCACGATTTTATCGGCCTATTGGAGCTCCTCTAGCATACCCCGGATCTCGGTCCGCATTTCTTTGGTGGCATTCAGTTCCTTGCCCAGCTCGGCCGAACTAGCCTTATTCTCCTTTTCAAGGAGTACATACCGGTCGGCGGCATTTTTCAACTCTTCAGCCATTTCGGCTATCTTTTCCTCGCTTCAGCGATGAGCAGCCTGTTCGGCTCTCAATTCTTCGGCCTCCTTTAGGGCAGCCACGTTGATAGCCCGAGCTTGTTCCTTGGCCTAAGCAAGTTCCGCCCTCAGGGCCTCTACGGCAGCAGCACCATCTGCAGTGTAAGAACATGGCATTAACATTATGCCACTCTTGCATTTTCCTATACAACATAATAAGGCAAGCAGAGCACATACCCTGTGACTCCTCCAGCCGTTTGTTCACCAGCATGATATCGACATCAATAGATCCGATCTGCCTCCTTAGTTTGGCAACTTCAACAGACTGGTCGGCTGACGGATCCTTATATACCTGCGCACATGTACAACACAGCCATTACTATATGATCCCCCGTTTGCCACCTATGGCGGCAACCAGAGTCTCAGGGGCTACTATCCATAGGGAGCACACCTAGTGCGTGCTTCATAACCAAAAAATAGTGTATTTTTCACCACATACCTCAAAGCCTTTGAGCAGGCTTGTAAATGCCTCATTCAAACCGCCGGTAGCGGATGAAATCTTCGTGAGCACCATGCTCATTAAAGAGCGGTGCTCCTTCGAGAGCGCGGCTCACTCCAGAAGGCCCGTCAGTACGTCCGACCGGACATCGAACTGTGCCGGACCCTTCTCATCGCCCTCTGTGGGAGCCAAGCGTTCCGGGCTCAGGGTGACTGACATATTGACTTCCGGCTTCGGCAGATCCAGACTCCTCCGTGATGACACCTCTGTGTCGCCCGCTTCATGAGGCGGAGAGGTGGGTGGGGTCTAACTCTCCATCATCTCCGGACGAAGATCCCCCAAAGACGAACTCTGTTGAGAAGAGCTGCTCGCCGGACTACAAAAGACAAAGTCCCGGTTATGGATCTCGGAGTAACACCATACCTTCGAATTAATGAATAACTTACGGCTTGGTGGAGGGCTGGCCCGTTGGTGGGCACGATGCGGTGAGGGTGCCCGCCACGGCAGAGCCCCCTATTGATACCTTCTTCCCTTGCTTTGGCGTCTCCGCCTCCAAGTCTTCGGAGGCTGCCCTCTTCTTTCCGCGTGGGGAGGAGGCTTTAACCTCCCCTTCTCGACTATCCTCCATAGGAGAGGTAGCGATTCCCCCGGTCTGGATGCGTAGTGCTTGAATTTCGGCTTCACTGCCCTTTCCTTCGCCTTTCCTTGAGGGGATTTTGCTGAGCACCCGACCAAGATCTTGGCAATGGTTGGACCAGGCGAGCCTTGAGGAAGTGGCGCCGGACACCTGATTCTCTCCGCCTTGTCGAGCCATTCCTGGCCAAGGAGGATTTTCAGAATAATAGTTATGATAAATGTAAATGAAGTATCCAGCTTTAAGGTTACTTACTTGGGCATCTAGGCGATTGCAGCTTAGGCCCGCATCGTCAGTAGTGTCCGGACACTTTACTTGTGGTCCGAAGAATAATTTACACATTCCTTCAAGCTTCAGGCCGAAGAAGTGCTTAATAGTCCGCGGACCCTCCGGATTAAACTCCCACATCCGGAGAGGCCGACGTTTGCACGGCAACATCCGTCAGATTAGCATCACTTGCATTATGCTGACAAGATTTATGTCCCTCTCAATAAGCTCCCAGATGCGATTCTGCAGTTCTGGTACATCGCTAGCAGGCCCATAATTCCGTCCTACGTCGGTCCAAGACGCTAACTATGACGGAGGGCCCGAGCGGAACTCGGGGGCGGCTACCCACTTTGTGCCTCTAGGAGCTGTAGCATAAAACCACCTCCGTTGCCATACATCAGATACTTCCGGGAAAGAACCCTCTGGCCATGGGGCATCAACGTTCCTGCTTATTATGGCACCTCCACACTCTGCATGTCGCCCCTCGATCATCTTTGGCTTCACATTGAAGGTCTTGAGCCATAAGCCGAAGTGTGGGGAGACGCGAAGAAAGGCCTCGCACACAATAATGAACGACGAGATATGGAGGATGGCGTCTGGAGCCAGATCATGAAAATCCAACCCATAGTAGAACATGAGCCCCCTCACAAAGGGGTCGAGGGTGAGGCCCAGGCCTCGGAGGAAGTGAGGAACGAACACAACGCTCTCATTGGGCTCCGGCATAGGGATGACTTGCCCCGGAGCAGGAAGCTTGTGCTGGATATCGGCAGTCAGGTATCCGACCTCCCTAAGCTTCATAATGTCCTCCTCTTGTATCGAGGAGGCCACCCACCGGCCTTTTGCGACGGATCCGGACATGCTGGAGGATCTGTGGTGTTGGAGCTTAGGTCTTGGGTGCTAGAACTCGAGGTGCGAGAAGGAGCAAGGGAGGTGGAAAAAAGGCGTAGGCCTTGACCCCTTTATAAAAGGGATGAATATCAAGATTCCTCGGCGTGACCGCTCGAGACTTATCTAAAAAAAACAGAGTCATACCAACGGTTGCCGTGGGGTCACACACGCCCATATTGATGAAAGATCCGGTAATAAGAGGAACACGATCTCTGCTTTGGCACGACGTGCCAATAATACCGCCTCATGACGTGAGTCGAGGTGGAGCAGGAAACGCCGGTTCGTGTTGGACCAGGCCATGATGCAAAATCATGACGTAGGAAGGTTGCCAGTAGAACGGATTTATGTTATGTTCCCTACAATGGTTTGTGAAGATCATCTTGCAGATCCAAACACGGTCTACGTGATCGATAACAACCTTGGAGTATTCAGAAGGAGGAACCCGCCTTGCAATGCCGGAGACAAGACTGCGCGCTGGACTCATTGTCATTGAAGCCAGGTTCAGGGGCTACTGAGGGAGTCCTGGATTAGGGGGTATCCTGACAGCCGGACTATATACATCGTCCGGACTATTGAAGCGTGACGATACAAGACTAAAGACTCCGGCCCGTGTCCGGATGGGACTCTCCTTTGCGTGGAAGACAAGCTTGGCGATCCGGATATTATATTTCCTTCCTTGTAACCGACTCCATGTAAACCCTAGCCCTCTCCGGTGTCTATATAAACCGGAGAGGTTGGTCCTTAGAAGGCCGATCACAATTACAATCATACCATCATAGGATAGCTCTTAGGGTTTAGCCTCTAGGATCTCGTGGTAGATCTACTCTTGTACTACTCATATCTTCAATATTAATCAAGCAGGAAGTAGGGTTTTACCTCCATCGAGAGGGCCTGGACCTGGGTAAACATTATGTCCCTTGCTTCCTGTTACCATCAGCCTAAGACGCACAGATCGGGACCCCCTACCCGAGATCCGCCGGTTTTGACACCGACAGTGGCCAACGGAGATGAAAAGGTCATGGAAAACTGGTTTCCCATTGCTCTCAAGGATGGCGCCCGTACATGGCTCCTCAACCTGCCTCCCAGCATGATCTCCTCTTGGGACGAGATGCGCACTCGCTTCATCGCCAACTTCCAAGGCACTCGTGACTGGCCCCCGACCATGAGTGACCTGCGTCGCATCAAGCAACAGCCAGGAGAGACCCTGCAAAAGTACATCCAACGCTTCAACAACGCCCGCCTCAAGATCCCCAGGGTGACTGAGGAGGCCATCATCTCAGCCTTCTCTGATGGTATTCGAGACATCAAGATGAAGGAAGAGCTAGCAATCCACGAGGACCTGTGTGCCTCTCTGGAGTTGTTCAACTTGGCAACCAAGTGCGCCAGGGCCGAGGAAGGACGCCTCTCCCTTCTCGAGCTTCCAGCTGCTAATCCGGAGGAGAAGAAGCCCAAGGCCAAGGAAGTGAAGCATAAAGGAGCAGTTGTGCTCGCACATGAGCCGGATACCAAGCGAGGCAGGGATCAGCCGGAGTCGTCCAAGGGCAGCCGATACTGCGTGTACCACGACCTCCACACCCACAACACCAACGAATGCTAGGAGCTCAGGGCTGTGCGAGATGAACGTATCAACCGATGCCCCGAGCGCAACAATTGGGGCTATGGCTGAGGAGGAGGAAGAGGTGGAGGACGATGGGAAGACCGTGGCCCTCGGTGGCGTGACCGACCTCGCGAGGACCGCTGGGAGGACCAGCCTCCCGAGGAAGATTGGAGGGATCAGCCTCGCGAGGATCGCCCACAAGGCAATGCAGGCCTCCCTCTGCTGCCACCACCGCTGAGGAGGAATGAAGACCAGCATTAGGACGAGGGGGCTGTGGGCTTCCAGGAGCCACGCGCAATCGCTTGCATCCTAGGTGGAGCTCAAGCCCCGGCCTCTCAACGCATCTTCAAGCAGTTTGCTCGTGAGGTGAATGCAGTCCTCCCAAAAATCGAAGCCTCGCGCCCTCTCAGGTGGTCCACATGTGCCATCACGTTCAGTTCAGCGGATCAACTCAAGTGCGCAGCAACAGCTGGTGTCCTCCCAATGCTCTGCTCCCCTGTCATCAGCAACATGCATGTCACCAGGACCCTCATCAATGGTGGAGCAGGACTCAACGTTCTATCTGTCAAAACTTTCAACAATCTCCAAGTGTCGTATGACCAGCTTCAGCCGACCAAGCCCTTCTCAGGAGTCACTGATGGTTCTACCACCCCGATAGGGCAGGTCTGCCTCCCTGTCACCTTTGGACAGCACAAAAACTACCGCACTGAGCTCATCGACTTTGACGTCGCCCACATTCGCCTGCCCTACACGCCATCCTTGGATATCCGGCCTTGGCCAAGTTTATGGCGGTGACTCACCATGGGTACAATGTCCTCAAGATGCCAGGAAGCGGTGGAGTCATCACAGTCCCCTGTGAGGAGAAGGATGCAGTGTGTTCTCTCGAGCGTGCCTTCCAGGCCACTACAATGGAAGACCCAGATCATAGGAGCGGGGCCCTTCCCAAGAAATTTCCTAAGAAGAAGAAGACATCACCTGGTCCGAACCATCAGGAGGCAGGCACCCCCAGGGGCGCCGCGCCAGGATCCGCGCCCGTCCAAGGGGCGCCTCCCTCTATCGCATAGGAAGGCGCGCCCGGCGACCTCCTCAGGCAAGGCTCGGGGGCTCTCTCCTGGAGGGCCACCGACTTTGCCAAGGTCATGAGGGAGGCGCTCGGGCACCACTTGGAGGCGTGTTTCAAAGCATGTTTCCCTCAGGATGGTGTGAGGCAAGGAGGGCCAAACCCTCAGGAGTTCATCGCAAGAAACACTCAAGAGCTGCAGGAGTCAAGAATCATGCGCGGCAGCCGCCGCTTACCCGCCATAGCTCCCCATCCAGGCGAGGATGGTGGGCTGCACGTCTGCATCGACGTACCAGGGCTCAACCGAGCCGCATCTCAGGAGCCCCTCTGGCCCTCGCGCATGGGACGTTGCGAGGGTCCACCCCACAGCTACGTTCGCATGCCTCTCGGTCTGCTGAACGCGGTCGCCGCTCATCAGCGCCTGCTGAGGAGCATTTTGGAGGCTCAGGAGGTCAGGCATTGCGCAGTCCTGGCGGAGATGGGAATGGTCCTTGAAGAGCCGCCTGCGCCCCCGAAGCACCCCGAGGCTCTGGGCCCTGGGGGCTCGTGAGGATCGGCTTCCACACCATGCTCCGTCTGCTACCTCAACATTCCTCCATCTCCAACGGTATCAGGTGACACCTTTCAAGTTCGATTTCAGCTGGGAGCGCCCCCAGGGCTGCATCATTCCCAGGCCGCGTGGGTCCGTCCCTGCGGCGTGTATCTCTTTTGTTCATGTATTTAGGTTACTTTGTTGGGGTGCCCCTCGGGCTGCATTATCCCCAAGCCGCTCGGGCCTGACCCAGTGGCGTGTATCGCTCTCGCACTTGTCTAAGTTAATTTAACCTTCCATGCCTAACCTGCCTGGCTTGATCGCCCGCTCGATTGATGCCGACCTTTGGAGCTGCTCTCCCTGGCACGACGCTTGCGCATGGGTCCGTCCCTACAACGTCGACAAACCTGAGTGGCAGAGCTCTGGCCGTGGCAGCCCCGCACGATGCCACCTCATCAGACCCTCAGTGCCCTCATCACACCCCCTGAGCAACCAGTGGCTGGCTGACGATTGTGATGGCGACTCTCGCTTTTCTCGTGAGAAGTTTACAGGGTCTCTCTGAGGGACAGCGTCGGGCGAGACCTCCGTGGCCCCTCTTTCTCTCTCACCCGCACAAACTACTTGTGCGTTAAAGGGGGGGGGGCACCTGAGCATCGCGACTCACGGGCTCTTACTGGCCCTCCAGCCCTCACCTCCCGGCCTTGTCCACGGCATCGCGACCTGGCATACCAGCGACGGCTGAGCTGGCTCGAGGGCCGAGACCCGAGGACATAGAGCATGAAGGGGAGTGCGGGGGAGAAGGAGGAGGCTCGCAAAGACCTCGCTGGGCAACCCCTCAGCTGCTGGCGCGCGGGCCTGGCGTAGCGCCGAGATATGACTTCAAGCAACCGAGATAAGTCATTCTCCGGAACTACTAGCTATCGCAACACCAACTTTGCACCTAATGCAGCCCCGTAATGGACACGTTGCGCTCCTTTCTCACCAAGCGGCGGCTGCTTGAGCGCTAAAGGGGACCTCCCGAGCATCGCCCCTCGGGGGCTCTTACTGGACCTCGGGCCGCTCACCTCCTGTCCTTGACCACGACATCGCGACCTGGCATACTAGCGACAGCTGAAGCCTGCATGGGGACCTGGACCTGTCAGTGCAGAGCACCAGGCCCTCGTGAGGTTAGAAAGGAGGGACTAAGCTAGGACGGGACGAGCAT
This sequence comes from Triticum aestivum, assembly GCF_018294505.1. Classification (NCBI taxonomy): domain Eukaryota; kingdom Viridiplantae; phylum Streptophyta; class Magnoliopsida; order Poales; family Poaceae; genus Triticum; species Triticum aestivum. The sequence continues at coordinate 116,648,512 of NC_057795.1, read as the reverse complement.
CTCACACTACTTCACGATGAGGATCATATTAACAAAAGAGACTACAGACACTTTACAAGCCCCCGCGGGGTATGTTCTTGGTTCCTCGCAGGAACAAAAGACGCGAGTCCTAAGGAACCCTAACTACAGGAACCACAGCGGCTGACGCCATCATCAACAGTGGGCCATGCGGGGCCGGCGCCAACCTCATCCAGATCAGCCACGCCGACCGTCAGACGCACCGACTCTGCTTCGGGCGCAGCGTGAAGCACGAACTCGCGGGAGGAGTTCGCCGCATGGACTCCGGGGGGGGGGGGGATGATGCGCACCGCCATGATCCGCCGGCGACGCCGCTCTTCACCCCCCTCCCCAGGGCCCTCGGCCCGGGGATACAAGGGCAGTGGGTATCCAGGAGGAGGCCACTCGTACCAAGGCCTCGACACCTCCTGCCGAGCACCCTCGTCTCGGCGGCAGGGGACCGGCCGCTTCTTCAGCGGAAGTGGGACGGGACCCTCTCGGGGGGCCTTCCCTTTCTCTTCGGCCGAGAACCGGTGGATCGGCGCCATTGTCGACGAGTTGAAGGAGGAAGTGAAGAAGGGGAGGTGGAGCAAGGAAAGATGGACTCGAAGGGCTCGCACCGCTCCGTACTTATAGCCGGAGGAGGCCAACCTTCAGCCTCCACGATCCTAGGTAATCATGACCCGTTTTAGCATGCAGGGACTTGTCTTGTCGAACGGTTGCCGAGGCGTCGTGGGGAAGCGGAGACGCCCACGTCCAATCAACCGCCATGTGGTGCCCAAGGCCGCAAGCTATTGGGTCCCAGGCGCTTCGCACTTGCCCCTTCGCTTCTCTGCTAAGCCAAGTTCGGGCGCGCCTTGGACCCGGGGGCTACTGTCGGCTTTCTGGGAACGGGGGTCCCCAGACATGCCTGCCTGCGGCCTATGGCGTGGCTCGAGCAGTGGCCCAGTGCGGCCCATCTTCATCAACTCAAGCTCAAGACCCTCGCGAGGGGCCAAGCCTTGCGGGGCGGACGATAGGAAGCTTCCTCGAGAGTAGCCTCGTCAGGCTGGCTCGCGAGGAGGCGGAGAGATCAAGGCAGGGGTACCTCGTGAGGTGCTCGTGACGCAAGCCATGACGATCGAGGCCAGGCGGGCGCTAGGCGGGCGCTGACCTGCGCAGTGTCCTTGTTTCCCCTTTGGTGCAAAGGGAGCAAGCACAGGCCAAGGCATCAGGCAAAGGCTACCATTTCGGTGCAACAAGACCAAGACCAGTGGAATGGCAGGATGGAGGTCACCATGGAGCCTAGGACGGCGTCATCGTCAGAGTCTTTGGCAGGTGAGGACCAACTTTAGTCAGGATAAGTGTACTAGATGTTCCCCTTCAAAATGGCCAATTGTTGGCGCCCTTCCCGCTCAATATTTGGGAAGAGGACCAGGGCCTCTTACTCTATATATAGGACTAGCCACCATAGCATAGAGGCATCTGGAATCGACCCCTCCAAAGGGACAACACCACCACAAGAACATCCCTCGCGAGGCTGTTCTTCCTTTGTACTATTCATCATCAGCCCCAGAGGCAATCCACCACACCACAAACTAGAGTAGGGTATTACACCACAACGGTGGCCCGAACTAGTATAAACCTTGTGTCCCTTGTGTTGTTCATCGTGTAGCCTAGATTCTTTGCGAGGTGATGAGACGTGAGTTGGTAGAGGAGAGATCTTCGCGCGCACCCCAGAGTTCGAACCTCAGGGGTCTGCCGGAACCCGTAATCCGACAGTCTCGGCTCGACAGTGCATTGCTCTCTCCCAAGATCCCGCGGCGGCAGAGCCAGTCATGAGGGGAAGAGGGATATGACGTGGCCGAGGCTGCCGTGGTGCTCGGGGGAGAGGAGGACGGGGCGGTGCGTTGGCCTCACCTCCGCCAGTGGCCCTTCCCCCCATGGAGGTCCACGTCGGGGACAACCCCTTCAAGTTCTTCGTCAGGATGCGCTGGCCGACACGCCGCCGTCTCCGTCTCCCGACCCCGTTTGCTCGGGCCATGGAGCTGGATCCACCGCAGGCATTGCGGCTGCATATGAGGGGTTGTGGGTACATCGGCATATGGGCCGATGTCGAGTTCCCTGCCCCTCACATCATGTATCTTTGTCGAGGATGGAAGACCTTCGCCCATGTCCACAGCCTGACGCTAGGGCTCATTCTTCTCTTCAAGTTGATGGAGGATGGCTTGCTCTCCATCAAGGTTTTTGGAGACCTTGGCACTCGTCTAAAGTGCTGCGTGGAGAGCTCCTCCGACAGCGAAGATTCCTCCTCGAGCGATAGTGATGAGGAGGACTGCGGCAGCGATGACGAGGGTACCGGGTGGCAGGATGACGGGTCCGACTAGGCGTCAGGCGCGTCGCCCCGGGGTGGCACCGGCGACTCCATCATCCGTGTCGCCGGCTACTTGAACTTCTCGGGGTCGCCTCCTGGGGCGGCTGGCGTTGGGAGGCTGCGAAAGAGGAAGAGGGTGGGCAGCAAGGCCGTCAAGTCGGAGTACGTGGGCACCGACGCATTCATAGCGTATTGACGGTCCTGCCGCCTCGTCTTCCAGCTCTTCCACCGCCATCATCATCACCAGCCTCCCTTTGGGGTGGCCACTGGGATGTTCTTCTGGTGCCTTCTGCTGCTTGTACTTCGCCTAGGCGCCCCTTTTGCCCTTTTGCCTTCTTGTTCCATTTCCTGAGGAGAGGGACAAGAAAGGGATTACGGGCACCTTATCTCCTTTTAGTCTTGTAAGCCTTCGGGCCTTCATTAGATTTTAGAACTTGTAATCCCCCTGTTCATGTTTTTCATTCCGTATGAAGTGTACCTGTACGAGATGTTTTTAATGAAAAGGGATGTTTGTCAGGCTTCTCGTTGCAGGTGAAACCCACGGCAAGGAGCAAATCCTTGTTGCCATCTAAGGTAAATGTTTTTCTCCCGACAACAGGCCTCGTTGTTCCCCCATTTCGCTCGACCTTTCTCACGCTCTTGGCGGAGGCAGGGATGAGATGGGTTTAGGCTCCATGTTCTATCCCCTTGCTGCCGCGACTACGACCAACTTCGGACCCAGGAGATAATCCTTGGGTGTGGAAAGAGGGGAGCACGGTAGCCTAGAGATAAAACGAGGTTTCACATACCCCAGTTCATAACGAAATGCATGATAGAGGATAAAAGACTTATCTGGACCTGCAGCCCCCGGCAACCCTTGCTTGCCGGGTTCGGGGCACCGGTCCGTTCCTTTCTTCCAAACAGCTCGGCAGAAATACTTATGTGTCTTGCGAACCAAAGAGGACAGGGAAGAAACAGAGAGATGCACACTCGACCTCTAAGCTAGAGGTTAGCCGCTGCCAAGCACTATCAACCCTAACCGAGGAGGAGACTCGACCTAGCATGCATGCTATAACTTAGGGCACCAGTGCTTCGTTTATTAGTGCTTAGGGTCTGCGCCTGGCTTTGTACAAAGGATTACATGCCTTGCCGGCAAGGCTTGTACAAAAGGGTGGCTTGCCGGGAGGCCCGACAGCCGTGCCTCATGGGTAAAACTTGAGAAGATGCTTGATGTTCAAGGAGTTGCTCACTGGAACGACATCTTTGGTCTCCAGGCGGACTGCGCCAGGCCTGGTGACTCGTGTTACCTGATAAGGGCCTTCACACTTTGGTGTCAACTTGTTGGAATTCTGGGCCAACTAAACGTGCCGAAGAACAAGGTCGCCTTCCTCAAAGCTCCGGGCATGAACCTTGCGGCTATGGTAGTTGTAGGACCTTGAGAAGAGGTGTTTAGAGGAGGGGGGGGGGGGATTAGACGCTAAGTACCAAAGTTGCAGTTTTTAACTTCTTTAAATTTAAGTGGAGTTTAGGCACAAGTTTAGCATTCACAACGCATAGCAAGCAAGCATGCAAAGAGTATATGAGCAGCGGAAAGTAAAGCATGCAACTTGCAAGAATGTAAAGGGAAGGGTTTTGGAGGATTCAAACGCAATTGGAGACACAGATGTTTTTGGCGTGGTTCCGATAGGTGGTGCTATCGTACATCCACGTTGATGGAGACTTCAACCCACGAAGGGTAATAGCTGCGCGAGTCCATGGAGGGCTCCACCCAAGAAGGGTCCACGAAGAAGCAACCTTGTCTATCCCACCATGGCCGTCGCCCATGAAGGACTTGCCTCACTAGCGGTAGATCTTCACGAAGTAGGCGATCTCCTTGCCCTTACAATCTCCTTGGTTCAACTCCACAATCTTGTCGGAGGCTCCCAAGTGACACCTAGCCAATCTAGGAGACACCACTCTCCAAGAAGTAACAAATGGTGCGTTGATGATGAACTCCTTGCTCTTGTGCTTCAAATGATAGTCTCCCCAACACTCAACTCTCTCTCACAGGATTTGGATTTGGTAGAAAGAAGATTTGAGTGGAAAGCAACTTGGGGAAGGCTAGAGATCAAGATTCATATGGTAGGAATGGAATATCTTGGCCTCAACACATGAGTAGGTAGTTCTCTCTCAGAAATAGGATGCTGGAAGTGTAGGCTTGTTCTGATGGCTCTCTCCATGAATGAAGAGGAGGTGGAGGGGTATATATAGCCTCCACACAAAATCTAACCGTTACACACAATTTACCAATCTCGGTGGGACCGAATCAACAAACTCGGTCAGACCGATTCAGTAAACAATGTGACCGTTAGGGTTTTCGGTGGGACCGATATGCAACTCGGTAGGACCGATATGGTTAGGGTTAGGGCATAACGTAATCTCGGTGAGACCGATTACACAAACTGAGACCGATTACACAAACTCGGTGAGACCGATTTTGGTAATTAGCTAACCAGAGAGTTGGTCAGGCAAACTCGGTGGGACCAATTACTCAAACTTGGTGGGACCGATTTTGGTAATAAGTTGACCAGAGAGTTTGCATTGTAATCTCGGTAGTACCGATTGCTCAAACTCGGTGAGACCAATTTTGGTAATGGACATACACAGAGAGATTACAATCCCATCTCGGTGAGACCGAGATCCCTATCGGTGAGACCGATTTGCCTAGGGTTTGTGGTAGTGGCTAAGACATCTAAACTTGGTGGCGCCGGATAGAAAGAATCGGTGGGGCCGAGTTTGACTTTAGGTTTAGGACATATGTGTGGAAGTGGGAAAGTAGTTGAGGGTTTTGGAGCATATCACTAAGCACTGTGGAGCAAGAAACTCATTAAGCAACACCTCATCCCTCCTTGATAGTATTGGCTTTTCCTATAGACTCAATGTGATCTTGGATCACTAAAATGTAAAATGAAGAGTCTTGAGCTTGAAGCTTGAGCCAATCCTTTGTCCTTAGCATCTTGAAGGAATTCCCACATCCTTTAGTCCATGCCACTCCATTGTCGAACTTATCTGAAACATACTAGATAAAAGTGTTAGTCCAACAAGAGATATGTTGACATTAATTACCAAAACCACCTAGGGAGAACTTGTGCTTTCAATCTCCCCCTTTTTGGTAATTGATGACAACATACATCAAAGCTTTAGATAAAGATATAAAGAGTAGCAAGTAAAGCTTTGGAAAGACATGTAACAAGCATAGGCTCCCCATACATGTATGCAATCATGTGAATATGGAATATAGAAGCATGTGAGAGCATAACCATGACAGAGTAGGCAAAGTGTTACATGTATCTTGGCCATATGCATCAGAGCAAAGAATATTAAAGAAAATACCTTCATGCCCATGAGTCCTTCTTGCAAACAGTATGTACATCAGCAAGAATTCCTCATACACATGATTGTGATGCATATACTTACCTTGTAGTCTTGAGTTGGCTTAGGATGGAATGAACCTGCGTAAACAAGGTTAGATAACATAGATACATCTACTAGCCAGAGCAAACCGAAGAAACCACAAGAATACCAAGACTGGGATGACATGTAGAGAGTGAGTACTAAGTACCACATTGGATTAGACATGTCCCCAAGAGTAAAGATATGCAATGAATTTAAATGATTTCTTTCCCTTAGATGTCTTGCTCCCCCTGAATCAAGCATGGGATACTGGGAGAAGATAGGGAACAGAAAATCAGAGCTGAAAGATATGAATGAACAGAGCTAATGCAAGCTAATGCAAATAAGCACATATGAACATGTCTTTTCCCCTCAATAAGACATGTGGCATCTCTCCTCTTGAACACCAAGCATCTGGGATCCTTGAGAAATACTTTCTACTTGAGTATTCTCTCCCCTGGAGATCTCTTTCTCCCCCTAAGGAGGTGATACAATCCTTCTCTGATGTGATCTCTCTAAGTGATAAGCTTTGATGTGATCTCTCTCTCCCCCTTTGCCATCAATTTCCAAGAAGGGTCTTCTGGAATTTGTTGTGAATGGGTTTGGTCCTTGAGTCACAACACAAAGCACTTGATAAAATTGTGATACTTGTAGAGGACAGGATTCATTGAGTGAAGCTGGATTAGAAGAAACACAGAATAAGTGGCAAACTGTTTTTCTTGTTGTGAAATCGGTGGCACCGAGTGGTTTGCTTCGGTTGTACTGAAAGGTTTCAGTTGGACCGAAACAATAACTCAGTGAAACCGAGTTCATCGCAGAGAAAACACTTGTCACCTCAGCTCACTAAACTAGACGGATCTCACAAAGATTTGCAAGGAATCTACTAGATGATGTGCAATGAATTGGATGGCAAAAATGCAGAGCAAACAGGAAAAAAAATCTAGATGAAGTTTTTTTTGAAAGGGGAAACAAATATGCATGAGACAAATGCAAAAACACAGAAAAGAACACAAGAAAACTTCATCTAGAGATGGTCGACGACAAAGTCACCTATGTTAGAGTATATTGACTTAGGAGTCAAGTGAGATCACTTGATCATAGGTCATACTCATCGTTTAAGCTCAAAATGGGGTTACCTTTTTTCGTTTAAGCATCTTGATGTATTCACATCTTGTCGAGTTACTTTAGCTCATGACTTGGAGTAAAGCTTCTCTAAGATGGAATAACATACCTTGGTTGGTGGTGTTGACCATGTGGTTGAACTTATGTGGGTTGCTCAAGGTTGATGTAGCTCATCAAGAGTTGGGAGAATCACTTGGAATTTGAGTCCATCTTCCTACATGGGTTAGTTCTTGCAAGGAAGAGCACTTGTGTATCCAAAAATGACAATCATGAAGATCAACATAGAATTTATCAAAGGATATGTTTGAATGGTTTCGTGCTTCCTTGTCTTCAACCACCATTGTGTAGAGACTTGGTGATGTAGAGATTGCTCAAGATATGAGTAGGTTACAATCTCATGGAATTAGATTCAACCAAGTACCTACATGGGTTAGATAACATGCAAGACACAAATATGTCCAAGACATAAGATTTTCATCATAAGAGAAATATCGAGGATTAGTCATAAGCTCATGTCTTGCATGTATCCAATGGAGTTTCTACTCCAAGTTTGAAGCATCAATGATGTTCAATTCTCCTCTCAACCTGAAAACACTTTCTCATCAAGAGGTTTAGTGAATATATCCGCTAATTTCTTTTCGGTGCGAACATGCTTAAGATCAATGTCACCCTTAGCAACATGATCTCGAATGAAATGATGACGAACTTCAAAATGCTTAGTTAGAGAATGTTGTACGGGATTATGACCAATTTTGATAGCACTTTCATTGTCACAAAGCAATGGAACATGTTTCACATATATCCCATAATCTTTAAGAGTTTGGGTCATCCAAAGTAATTGAGCACAACATGAACCAACGACAATGTATTCCGCTTCGGCGGTGGATAAGGATACCGAGTTTTGTTTCTTGGAGGACCAAGACACAATAGATCTACCAAGAAATTGACAAGTACCCGAAGTGGACTTTCTGTCAACCTTGTCTCCGACATAGTCCGAGTCGGAGTATCCAACAAGATCGAAAGAGGCCCTCTTAGGATACCAAATGCCAAAATTTGGTGTATGAATTAAGTATCTCACTATCCTTTTCACGGCCTTAAGATGACATTCTTTAGGAGCAGGTTGATATCTTGCACACATGCACACACTTAGCATAATATCGGGATGTGAAGCACATAGATATAACAATGAACCCATCATAGAGCGATAAAACTTTTGATCAACCGGTTCACCATCTTTGGTCAAATCAAGATGTCCACTGGTAGGCATGGGTGTAGTCATACCTTTGCATTCCTGCATATTGAACTTCTTGAATAGGTCCTTAGTGTACTTTGTTTGAGAGACAAAAGTACCTTCCTTAGTTTGCTTGATTTGCAAACCAAGAAAGAATTTGAGTTCACTCATCATAGACATCTCAAACTTCTCCGACATTAGCTTCCCAAACTTTTCACTAAAATGAGGGTTAGTTGAACCAAATATGATATCATCAACATAGATTTGGCACACAAATAGTTCTCCATTAACCCTTTTAGTAAAAAGTGTGGAATCAATTTTCCCAATTTCAAAGCCTTTTTCAATAAGGAACTTGGTCAAGCATTGATACCAAGCTCTAGGGGCTTGTTTAAGACCATAAAGAGCTTTGCGAAGTTTGTAAACATGATTTGGTTTCTTAGGATTGACAAAGCCAGGAGGTTGCTTAACATAAACTTCCTCCTCTATTTCACCATTTAGAAAATCACTTTTAATGTCCATTTGGTACAAGGTGATATCATGATGATTAGCATCGGCAAGTAAGATGCGAATGGACTCAAGTCTAGCAACGGGAGCGTAAGTCTCACCATAGTCCATACCTTCGACTTGTGTGTAGCCTTGGGCGACGAGACGTGCTTTGTTGCGAACTACTTGTCCATCTTCATCTTGCTTGTTGTGAAACACCCATTTGGTACCGATGATGTTGTGGTTGTTGTCGCGTGTCGGTGTCAAAACCGGCGGATCTCGGGTAGGGGGTCCCGAACTGTGCGTCTAGGCGGATGGTAACAGGAGACGAGGGACACGATGTTTTACCCAGGTTTGGGCCCTCTTGATGGAGGTAAAACCCTACGTCCTGCTTGATTAATATTGATGATGTGTGTTACAAGAGTAGATCTACCACGAGATCAAGGAGGCTAAACCCTAGAAGCTAGCCTATGGTATGATTGTTGTTCATCCTACGGACTAAAGCCATCCGGTTTATATAGACACCGGAGAGGGCTAGGGTTACACAGAGTCGGTTACAATGGTAGGAGATGTACATATCCGTATCGCCAAGCTTGCCTTCCACGCCAAGGAAAGTCCCCTCCGGACACGGGACGAAGTCTTCAATCTTGTATCATCATAGTCTTGGAGTCCGGCCGATGATGATAGTTCGGCTATCCGGACACCCCCTAGTCTGGGACTCCCTCAGTAGCCCCTGAACCAGGCTTCAATGACGACGAGTCCGGCGCGCATATTGTCTTCGGCATTGCAAGGCGGGTTCCTCCTCAGAATAATTTATAGAAGATTGTGAACACCAGGATAGTGTCCGGCTCTGCAAAAATAATTTCCACATATCACCGTAGAGAGAATAATATTTACACAAGTTCAATCTGCTGACGTATTTGATGGTGTGACGTCACACCACTACCAAGCCTTTACTTAAATTGTTTTTATTGTACCACCTCAACGCGTTTAGCGAAGCGGTTTCCTTGGCACGTCTTGCCGAAGCAGAGATCGTGTTCCCCTTATTTCGGGATTCCCATCAATATGGACGTGGGTAACCCAACCGCGCCATTGATTGCGGCGCTTGGGGGATAAGCGAGTTTTATCAGGCCAGTGGGAATGCATGTTTTCGTCCGCCCATATAAGGGGATAAAGATCCAACCCTTTTACCTACGCCTTCTTCCTCCTTGGCTTATCCATCTCTGCGAACTCGAGCTCCAGCGCCCAAGCCCGCACATCTCACCTCAACCTTATCCAACCATGTACGGAGTGGGAGGCAAGTGGATGGCCTCCTCCGTCACGGAGGGGCAGATCCAGAAGCTGCGCAACGCCGGATACTTGTCCAGCAACATCGCGCACCGGCTCCCCAACAAGGGAGAGCTCATCCCCACCCCCAGGCCCCATGAGAGGGTAGTATTCCTTCCCCATTTCCTCCGCGGACTGGGCTTCCCACTCCATCCCTTTGTCTGGGGGCTCATGTTCTACTACGGCCTGGATTTCCATCATTTGGCCCCGAATTTCATCCTCAACATCTCGGCGTTTATCGTCGTGTGTGAGGCCTTCCTCTGCATCCAGCCCCACTTCGGCTTGTGGCTCAAGACCTTCAGTGTCAAGCCGAAGGTTGTGAAGGGCAGCCAAGCGGAGTGCGGAGGCGCCATGGTGGGCAGGATGTCCCACGTTACTTGGCTTGAGGGCACTTTCGTGGAAACCATCAAGGGGTGGCAATCGGGGTGGTTCTATATCACCGAGCCGCGTGACCCCGAATGGGCAGCGGCCCCCGAATTCAGATCCGGCATCCCCACACGGCTCACCTCCTGGAAAGAGAGCGGCCGAACATGGGGTGATTCGGAGGAGCTGACCGGACTGCAAGCTTGCATCCAAAAGCTAGTGGACAAGAAGCTCAAGCTTGTCAACGTAGTCCAGGTCATGCTCATCCGCCAGATTCTCCCGTGCCAACGACGGGGCTTCAACATGTGGGAGTTCAATCCGGCACAGCACCAGACTTTGAGCGGGCTCTTCGACACTACGTACGAAGATGTCTAGAAGGTGCTGTTCAAGGGCGCCGAGGCTCCCGCATCCGCTACCGAAGATCGCGGATTCAGCTCGCAGTGTCCAGCTGACGAGGTAAGTGATTTTGTCCTCTACGGGACGCTTGTTTTCCATAGTTTGACTCGATGCAGGATCTAAACTCCCTTTCCTTTGACAGGACTGACTGAAGAAGGCCGAACAGGCTATCTGTCCGGCCCCATTGCCAGAGGACCCAACGGACGCCCATTTGACGGGGCTGCTGGCTCCGGCACCCCACGTGGTGCCGGAGAAGAAGGCCAAGAAGAAGGCCACGTGGACTCGGAAGAGTTCCCGTTTTCAGGTGCTATCGGATGACGACTCCGAGGACGACTCCTCTCACCAAGGTGAGGAGGAGAATAAAAAAGCCTCTTCCCCAGCGGGGGGAGAGAAGAAAAGGAAGGCCTCCCCAACGAGGGAGGTCGAAGGGTCCAAGAAGGGAAAAACTCTTCCCCCGGACTGTTCTGCCGATGCCAGTGATGACAACGAGGACTGGCCTCCAAGGGCCAAGCCCCTGGCAAGATCGTGAGTATCCGGACTTCCGAATAACTTTATGGTTTTTCTTTTTTGCCACACAATGTCTTTCTAATGCCGCATACAACCCTGCAGTCCGCCCAAGGACGATCTTCCCGCTTCGTCGAGCGGGTCCTTAGGTGCGTCGGATATGGATTCTCTTCCGACTGCCTCCACCCCCCGCGACATGGACGATGCCGAGGTGGGATCCCGGGAAGGGACCCGCCAGGAGGAGGAGGCCCCAGAGGTGTCACAGGACAACCTCCCGGACTTTGCACCAGACTCGGCTCCGGATCCCATAGTGGCCCCGGAGTCCGGCGGGCGGCCCCTTCGTAAGAAGGGTAAGACCGTCACACCGGCAGCCTCCGTCCAACCGGAGGCGCCGGATAGCTTGCTGGAGGCACTCAATGGCGCCTCCATCGAAGAGGAACACCGCACTATTATGAGTGCGGTGATTCAGAAGGTGCAGCTCGCAAAGAGCGGCTGACCGAAGCCTGCAGCAGCCTTCTAACAGGCTTTGAGGTAAGAATTTTGATATATGTAAAATAGTACCACATAGACAGTAGCCCCTGATGCTCGGTTCGATGTTCGGAAAGAAAAGCCGGACTGAGGATCTAAGAAGATATACGCAGGAGTCATAAAAAATATGTCGATATGGGATTGCAGGCTGCGCTGCTGACCTCTGCCGCACTGACTGCGGAGGTCAATACTTTGAAGGAAAGCCTCGAGCGGTCCGAGAACAAGCTCGGCCGTGCCAAGAAGCAGCTCGAGGACAAGGAAGGTGAGTAACACCTTATTAAAATTGTACCTTACAGAAAAGGATTTTGGTTGCAAAAGTAAAGACAAGGATAACGTGGGTATTGCAGGGGCCACTAACGAGGTGGCAACCCTGAAAGAGGCGATGGCCGCGGCCGAACGCAATGCGGCCGCGGAGCGCGCCAAGCGAGAGAAGCAGGAGGCGCGGGTGGAGGAGGTACATCAAGAGCTCCAGGATCTCGTGAAAAAACATGAGAGCCTGGAGCGTGACTCGAAGACTCGAGAGTCTGAGCTTGCAACGGCTCTTGAGAGTGCCAAAGCCGCTAAGGCCGAAGCCTACAAGGACCTCCAGGAAATCGAGGCGTTGAAGAAAATAGCAGCGGGTAAGGCATTTTTCATGCAAAGTAAGCATGTGAGTGTTAATTACCTGTTGCTTACCCGAATTCGGAGCTCTCCAGGAGCGTTCGCAGATCTTCCTCACAGCGTGTCCGATGCTGCCGCATTCTACCGGGCCGAGGAGGGAAGCTCGACGGAGAAGGTCTTCTGGTCTCAGTATGCTGAGGCCGGACATCCGGTGCCCCTTAGCGACCAGCTGAAGCAGCTGGTCGAGCTCCACAAGGCGGCCGAACAGGCCATGAAGGGCCTCATAGTTCGGCTGTGGCCTAAGGAGGCCAACCCTGGGAGCTACTTCGGCCTGGTGCGGCGGCTGGTGGATGCGTGCCCGTGGGTTGAAGTCATCAAGCACTCCGCCTGTATTGAAGGTGCCCGTCGGGCCCTTGCCCGCGCAAAGGTGCACTGGGGCAAGATGGATGCCCAGAAGCTCGTGACGGACCCACCACCGGAGGGCAAGGAGCATCGCACGCCCGAGATGTATTATAAGAGTGTGCTGAAGGGCGCCCACACTATTGCGGGTGAGTGCTCCAAAGATGTAATATTTGAGTAGACTCGCATTTTGTTATCCTGTGCGCTGAAAACTTTGTTCATTTGCGCTAAGCAACGCATTTTAATTTAAAATATTACCTTCTGTGCGGCTGTTTATCAAATCTGAGAGATGGCAAGTCGTCGGCTTCAGCCCCCATGCCACGAGTGCTGGGGTATTTGGGATAAATTTGAGCACTCTTGTTCCCATATTTGGGTCCATCTAGGGAGGCGCTCAACACAACGAACAAGGCAACTGGACTTATAATGCTTGAACACTCTCACTTAGCCATAGAATTCTATAATTTTAAATTTCAGCGAAGCCCCTAGTCTTTGGAAGGCCGAATTTGGGGCGCTATCCACGCCTGGGCCGGACAAAAACCGGCTCCTCGCTCTAAGCGGCATAAGTCTTTAGGGACTCGCAAAAAACCTCTCGAACAGCGACCAGCTCTCGCCTCATCATGACGGTCAGTTTTAGCTTTCTCCACTGAGGCGGTAACCCAGCTCAACTGGGGCGCAATCGCAATGGTTCGCCCAGTGCTACATTAGCCGATATAACGGAACGTAAGGTACCAAAACATGGGAGCCGGGCAAACCCAACTATTGACCCAAGACACGATTCGGAGCTGATGCTTATAATGCTATAAGTTCGGGGTGCTGCACTTGTGAAAGTGTTCGGACTTATCACACCATGATGCGGGAAACATAAGCCCCTGGTGTATTTAGCCGTACCAAAACATACGGATGCGACATGTCACAAATGAACATATGTATAAGAGAGAAATGCAATTGGAAGCAAAAAGGTGATGCATGACTTATTCAGGAAAAACTACTCTAAGTGCAGAACGATACAAATGGTGCGATAAGCAAGGGATGGGACTGTTAAACATGTCCCCCTCCAGGGGTAGGCTGTGGAATGGTGCATAAAACAGATTTAATGCTCGTAATGGAGACCACCTGGATGTTCGTTGTAGCCTTTCTTCTTCCCTGGCTGTTGCATCGTGAGTTTGGCAGGTCTACTGCCAGACAGGGCCTCTGACAAACGCAGTCCTGTGGGTAAAAAGAGAAAGGAAAAAGAAAAGAAAAAAGAACGACACACTTGAGAGCCCCTGGTGTGGTTGAGTTGTAGTCTGTGCCTATCGTGGTCGCGCCCCTCTCCCCATGCCCATGGTATCTTCAGAGCGTAATGGTGTACGGGAAGGACCTGTCTTGACGTTTTACAGGGGCTGGGGTTGGGGCCGCACTGCTACGCATGCTCGGAACGTGCCAGGTGGTCTTGTTGTATATTACTCCGGGCGCGTTTAGCCGTGTCCGGTCGCTTAACGGTCGGACTCGAGAATTGATTTAAGAGGCTGCACTGTACTTCTGCCGCGAGAGCCGCTGTATGTTCCTCCGTTCGGAGAGAGCGTTCGGTGTCTCCGTTGACCGTGATGACCCCTCGAGGGCCTGGTATCTTGAGCTTGAGGTATGCATAGTGCGGCACCGCGTTGAACTTTGTGAATGCGGTACGTCCAAGCAGAGCATGGTAGCCGCTGCGGAACGGAACTATGTCGAAGATTAACTCCTCGCTTCGGAAGTTATCCGGGGATCCGAAGACCACTTCCAGTGTAACTGAGCCTGTACAATTGGCTTCTACACCTGGTATGACGCCTTTAAAGGTCGTCTTGGTAGGTTTAATCCTTGAGGGGTCTATGCCCATTTTGCACAATGTGTCCTGATAAAGCAGGTTCAGGCTGCTGCCGCCGTCCATCAGGACTCTGGTGAGGTGAAATCCATCGACGATTGGGTCTAGAACCAATGCGGCGAATCCGCTATGGCGGATGCTGGTGGGGTGGTCCCTCCGGTCAAAAGTGATCAGGCAGGAGGACCATGGATTGAACTTCGGGGCAACTGGCTCCATCGTGTATACGTCCCTTAGTGCATGCTCCCGCTCCCTTTTGGGTATGTGCATTGCATAGATCATGTTCACCGTTCGCACCTGTGGGGGGAAACCCTTCCATCCTCTATTGTTCGGTGGTCGGGTCTCTTCCTCGTCATCGCTGTGCAGCCCCTTGTCATTGTTTTCGGCAATTAACTTGCCTGCCTGTTTGAATACCCAATAGTCCCTGTTGGTGTGGCTGGCTGGCTTTTCCGGGGTGCCGTGTATCTGGCACGAGCGGTCGAGTATTCGGTCCAAATTGGACGGACCCGGAGTAGTTCTTTTGAATGGCTTTTTCCGCTGACCGGGTTTAGAGCCTCTGAATCCGGCATTGACTGCCGTATCTTCACTGTTATCGCCGTTAATGCGGCGTTTGTTTTTGTTGTGATGCGACCTGCCATTACGGTCCTTGAAATCCGGACTGCCAGAATTTTTGCTGAGGTTATTGCTGCATGCTAGCCAGCTGTCCTCACCCGCGCAGAAGCGGGTCATGAGTGATGTGAGGGCTGCCATGGATTTCGGCTTTTCCTGTCCTAGGTGCCGGGCAAGCCACTCATCGCGGATGTTGTGCTTGAAGGCCGCTAGGGCCTCTGCATCCGGACAGTCGATGATTTGGTTCTTCTTTGTTAGGAACCGTGTCCAGAATTGTCTGGCCGATTCGTCTGGCTGCTGAATTATGTGGCTTAGGTCATCGGCGTCTGGTGGTCGCACATACGTGCCTTGGAAGTTATCGAGGAATGCGGCTTCCAGGTCTTCCCAACTCCCAATTGACTCTGCTGGCAAGCTATTAAGCCAATGCCGGGCTGGTCCTTTAAGTTTGAGTGGGAGATATTTGATGGCGTGAAGATCATCACCGCGGGCCATGTAGATATGGAGGAGATAGTCTTCGATCCAAACCGCGGGGTCTGTTGTGCCATCGTAGGATTCAATGTTCACGGGTTTAAACCCTTTGGGGATTTGATGATCCATTACTTCGTCTATGAAGCATAGTGGGTGTGCGGCGCCTCTGTACTGGGCGATATCACGACGTAGCTCGAAAGAGCTTTGTCTATTTTGTTCGGCCCGGCCGCACTTACTGTGTCTGGCACGACGGTTGTCGTCACGTATCATGGGGCGCCCACGCGATCCATAGATCGATCTTGATTGTCTTGCCTTATCCTCCAATATATCGCGCAAGTCCGGAGCGTTCCCCTGTGGCTTTGTGCTATTCGAGCGATGCCGGGGTACGGTTCTAGTGAAGGGCCTAGGGGCCTCTTTGTCGCAACCACGGGGTGGTCGGTCAGCCGTATTGTCTGCTGGTGATGCAGGTTCATACGCCTCCTCCTCTAATCGAGGGAGCAGCTTGCGTTTAGGGTAACTTTTGGAGGGGCGTTTGAGCTCATGCTCTTCAGCCACGAGGACTTCAGTCCATCTGTCGGCTAGCAGATCTTCATTAGCTCTAAGCTGTTCCTGCTTTTTCTTGAGGCTGTTTGCCGTGGCCATAAGCCTGCGTTTAAAACGCTCTTGTTCGACGGGATCTCAGGCACGACAAATTTGTCATCGTCGAGGCTTGCCTCGTCTCCGGAGGGAGGCATGTAGTCCTCTACCTCTTCTTCTGCCGCTCTCTCATGAGGGCTGGCGTCTCCGTCCACCTGTGCTGAATCTTGCTGGAGTGGGTTGTCTTCGGCACTATCTGGGGTGTTATTATCTCCGGTGCCGGAATCTTCATTCTTGCTATGGCGGGATTTAGAGCGGCGCCGCTGACGCCGACGCTTGGGCTGTTTCTTGGAGGGGTCATCCTCCGCTGCCCCATCGCCATTCCCATCCTTTGGGATATCCACCATGTATATGTCATATGATGAGGTGGCTTTCCAGTGCCCGGTAGGCACTAGTTCTTGGTCGTCTCCGGCATCGTCGTCCATACCGTCGATGTCTTTGGAGTCGTAGTCTAGCATGTCGGTTAGATCATCGACAGTGGCTACCAAGTGGGTGGTGGGTGGGCTTTGAATTTCTTCGTCGTCCACATCCCAACCGTCCTGGCCGCAGTCCGACCAGGACTCTCCTGATAACGAGAGATACTTTAGCGAACTCAAGATGTCGCCAAAAGGTGAGTGTTGAAAGATGTCCGCCACGGCGAACTCCATGATCGGTGCCCAATCGGATTCGATCGGACGGGGCGCGGGAGGTTCAGAGTCCGGCGAGGAGTCCGACACCTCGGAGCCGCGAGCTTCGTGAGGGACAAGGTCAGTGTTCGACTCTATCGCCGTAGAGGTTGCAGCCCCCGAGGTGGCATCTGGCCATCCGTCCTCGATCTATGCAGCCGGCTCCGAATTGAAGATCGGAGCAGGCTCAAGTGCGGCCTCCAGGGTACTGTCCGGCCGCAGAGCTAAATCATGCTCGTCGTGACAGTGCGGCACGCTCAGCTGTGGCTCGAATCCATCGAGGATCAAGTCCCCACGGATGTCAGCCGTGAAGTTCAAACTTCCAAATCTGACCTGACGGCCAGGGGCGTAACTTTCGATCTGCTCTAGATGGCCAAGCGAATTGGCCCACAGTGCAAAGCCGCTGAATACGAAGATCTGTCCGGGGAGGAAGGTCTCACCCTGGACTGCATCGTTGATGATGATCGAAGAAGCCATCGAGCCTATCAGCGACGACATAGAGGAACTCTCAATGAAAGCACCAATGTCGGTGTCAAAACCGGCGGATCTCGGGTAGGGGGTCCCGAACTGTGTGTCTAGGTGGATGATAACAGGAGACGAGGGACACGATGTTTTACCCAGGTTCGGGCCCTCTTAATGGAGGTAAAACCCTATGTCCTGCTTGATTAATATTGATGATGTGTGTTACAAGAGTAGATCTACCACGAGATCAAGGAGGCTAAACCTTAGAAGCTAGCCTATGGTATGATTGTTGTTCGTCCTACGGACTAAAGCCATCCGGTTTATCTAGACATTGGAGAGGGCTAGGGTTACATAGAGTCGGTTACAATGGTAGGAGATCTACATATCCGTATTGCCAAGCTTGCCTTCCACGCCAAGGAAAGTCCCCTCCGGACACGGGACGAAGTCTTCAATCTTGTATCTTCATAGTCTTGGAGTCCGGCCGATGATGATAGTTCGGCTATCCAGACACCCCCTAGTCCGGAACTCCCTCATCGGGCTTCTCAACCAATGTCCAAACTTGGTTCCTTTCAAAGTTGTGTAGCTCTTCATGCATAGCGTTTATCCAATCCGGATCTTCCAATGCTTCTTCGACCTTCATAGGTTCAATGCTAGAGATGAAAGAATAGTTTTCACAAAAGTTAGCTAAACGAGTTTTAGAGCGAGTGATTCTCCCGGTTTGAATATCATTGTAGATTTGCTCGACGGGTGGTCTTTAGCAATTCTTGCTCGAACTCGTGAAAGCTTTTGCTTGGTTCTTGGTTTAACTTCTTCTTCATCTTGTTCTTCTTCTTGGCCTTCTTCATATTTGGCGTTGTCGTTCTCTTGTCGTGGTGGAGAAGGAGGTTGTTGACGTTCATCTTGATGCACTTCCTCGTTTTCTTCATCTTGGTGTGTCCCACTTGTGGATGCTTCCGTATCATCTCTTGGTTCACCTTGTCGTGAAGTAGAAGCTTCCACTTGGACGGACGAGGTACTCTCCTTCACCTCCGTTGGATGAACCTTTCCAATAGACAAGTCTTGGATTGCTTCCGAAGGATCTTTGTCTCCTACATCAATTGGAAATTGCTCTACTTGCGAGCCATTAGATTCATCAAACTTCACATCTACCGTCTCTTCAACCTTTCAGGTGAAATTGTTGTAGACACGGTAAGTGTGAGAGTTTGAGCCATAACCTAGTAGGAAACCTTCATGAGACTTAGAAACAAATTTAGAACGACGATGCTTATAAGGAATGTAGCACTTTGAGCCGAATACTCGAAAGTATCCAACTTGGGGTTTGTTACCGGTGAGGAGCTCGTATGCCGTCTTGTCGAGTAGCTTGTGAAGATACAAGCGATTTGTTGCATGACAAGTTGTCTCAACCGCTACTGCCCAAAAGTGCTTCGGTGTCTTGTACTCATCAAGCATCGTTCTCGCCATTTCGATGAGCGTCCGGTTCTTCCTCTCAACAACTCCATTTTGTTGAGGTTTGTACGTAGCCGAGAACTCGTGTGAAATCCCTTCTTCTTCAAGAAAGGTGTCCACATTTGTGTTCTTGAACTCCGTTCCATTGTCGCTGCGAACATTCTTGATCTTCACTTCAAATTGATTTTGGGCCTTCCTAGCGAAGTTTTTGAAGATCTTTTGGACCTGCGATTTATCATCGAGAAAGAACACCCACGTAAATCTTGAAAAATCATCAACTATAACTAGACCAAAAGAATTTCCACTGAGACTCTTGTAAGAGTTGACCAAAGAGATCCATGTGAAGTAGCTCAAGTGGCCTCCTTGTGGTCATGATGTTCTTCACGGGATGCCTTCCTCCAACCTGTTTACCTGCTTGTCAAGCACTACAAAGTCTATCCTTATCAAATATGACATCGTTAACACCAAGGATATGATTCCCTTTAATAAGCTTGTCAAGGTTTCGCATACCAACATGACCTAGTCATCTATGCCATAACCAACCTTTTGAGGATTTAGCAATGACGCAAGTTTTAGGTTGAGCCTTTTAGTGAAATCAACAATGTATAGATCACCTCTACGTATATCGGTAAAGATCATTTTATGATTGTCTCAACGAAACACTTGGCAATCTACTTCAGTAAATAGGACATTGAAACCGAACTCAGCAAGTCTAGATACCGAAAGTAAGTTGTAGCCAAGAGATTCAACGAGCATGACATTTTGTATGGAGCTATCATGTGAGATGGCCACCTTACCGAGGCCAACCACCTTACCCTTTGAGTTGTCACCGAAAGTGACATACTTTCAAGGACTATCATTTTCAGCAAGCTCACGAAACATGTCTTTATCTCCTGTCATGTGATCGGTACATCCACTGTCAAGAACCCATTCCTTTCCTCCTGACATATATCCCCGAATATTTGCCATAAGACCAAACTGTCTTATTGCATCATCAAGATCGAAGTCACTATCATCATCCTCATCATAGTATCCATGTTCAACATCGTCATGTGGTGGATCAAATCCTAGGGAGGGTGATTCGTTAGAGTGAGTTTGACAATGATCTTGCTTATGAATTTTTATAGCTTCGGAAATAATATCACTAATAATCCCAACATCTCCTTTGGCACGCATAAGATTTGTAAGCTCAAAAGATGATCACCAAACATAGGATCACTAGTATTCATCTTATTCAAAGCAATAGACTTATGAAGAATTTCATCTAGATTTTTCAAGGAATAATTTGGAAAGCGTTCCTCAAGAAATTTCCATATAGTGTAGGCACATTCAAGAGTAGGCAAGTTCATAATCAAGTTTCTAGGCAAGCCTCTAGTGATAAGATTAACAGTTCTAACATTCCTAATCATGTCAATAGAATCATCAAGAGTAGGATGCATAGGATCAACAGGTGGTACACAAGGGCTAGCAATGTACTTGTTCAAATGATATTGATTGAAAAGTACAAGCATCTCATTTTTCCACTCATGAAAATACTCTCCATCAAGAATAGGCACTCTATGTCTAAGACTCCCCGAAGTAGACTCATCCATCTTCCTCCAATGGTGATTAAACCAAGGCAATGGAGACCAATGCTCTAATACCACTTGTAGGACCTTGAGAAGAGGTGTCTAGAGGGGGCGGGGATTAGACACTAAGTACCAAAGTTGCAGTTTTTAACTTTTTTAAGTTTAAGTGGAGTTTAGGCACAAGTTTAGCATTCACAACACATAGCAAGCAAGCATGCAAAGAGTATATGAGAAGCGGAAAGTAAAGCATGCAACTTGCAAGAATGTAAAGGGAAGGGTTTTGGAGGATTCAAACGCAATTGGAGACACAGATGTTTTTGGCGTGGTTCCAATAGGTGGTGCTATCGTACATCCACGTTGATGGAGACTTCAACCCACGAAGGGTAATGGCTGCGCGAGTCCACGGAGGGCTCCACCCAAGAAGGGTCCACGAAGAAGCAACCTTGTCTATCCCACCATGGCCGTCGCCCACGAAGGACTTGCCTCACTAGTGGTAGATCTTCACGAAGTAGGCGATCTCCTTGACCTTACAAACTCCTTGGTTCAACTCCACAATCTTGTCGGAGGCTCCCAAGTGACACCTAGCCAATCTAGGAGACACCACTCTCCAAGAAGTAACAAATGGTGCGTTGATGATGAACTCCTTGCTCTTGTGCTTCAAATTATAGTCTCCCCAACACTCAACTCTCTCTCACAGGATTTGGATTTGGTAGAAAGAAGATTTGAGTGGAAAGCAACTTGGGGAAGGCTAGAGATCAAGATTCATATGGTAGGAATGGAATATCTTGGCCTCAGCACATGAGTAGGTAGTTCTCTCTCAGAAATAGGATGCTGGAAGTGTAGGCTTGTTCTGATGGCTCTCTTCACGAATGAAGAGGAGGTGGAGGGGTATATATAGCCTCCACACAAAATCTAACCGTTACACACAATTTACCAATCTTGGTGGGACCGAATCAACAAACTCGGTCAGACCGATTCAGTAAACAATGTGACCATGAGGGTTTTCGGTGGGACCGATATGCAACTCGATAGGACCGATATGGTTAGGGTTAGGGCATAACGTAATCTCGGTGAGACCGATTACACAAACTCGGTGAGGCCGATTTTGGTAATTAGCTAACCAGAGAGTTGGTCAGGCAAACTCGGTGGGACCGATTACTCAAACTCGGTGGGATAGATTTTGGTAATAAGTTGACCAGAGAGTTTGCATTGTAATCTCGATAGTACCGATTGCTCAAACTCGGTGATACCGATTTTGGTAATGGACATACACAGAGATATTACAATCCCATCTCGGTGAGACCAAGATCCCTATCGGTGAGACCGATTTGCCTAGGGTTTGTGGCAGTGGCTAAGACATCTGAACTCGGTGGCGTCGGATAGAAAGAATCGGTGGGGCCGAGTTTGACTTTAGGTTTAGGACATATGTGTGGAAGTGGGAAAGTAGTCGAGGGTTTTGGAGCATATCACTAAGCACTGTGGAGCAAGAAACTCATTAAGCAACACCTCATCCCTCCTTGATAGTATTGGCTTTTCCTATAGACTCAATGTGATCTTGGATCAATAAAATGTAAAATCAAGAGTCTTGAGCTTGAAGCTTGAGCCAATCCTTTGTCCTTAACATCTTGAAGGAATTCCCACATCCTTTAGTCCATGCCACTCCATTGTTGAACTTATCTGAAACATACTAGATAAAAGTGTTAGTCCAACAAGAGATATGTTGACATTAATTACCAAAACCACCTAGGGAGCACTTGTGCTTTCAGTAGTGGCGCAAGGCTTGCTGGTAGCGCGCTGCTCTCATAGCCGCCCGGAGACGATCTTCCTCAAGGAGCATTGCGTCGTCGTGTCGCAGTCGCTCTTGCTCAAGCTCATCATAAGTGAGCACTCGAGGTGACCCGTATATGAGTTCCGTGGGGAGAACTTCTTCTGCCCCGTAAACCAGGGCAAAGGGTGTCTAGCCGGTGGCTCGATTTGGCGTCATCCTGATCGACCAAAGAACCGCCGGCAACTCATCAATCCAGCGCCTTCCACTCTTGCGCAGCCTGTCGAAAGTCTTTGTTCTTAAGCCTCGCAGAACTTCAGCATTTGCTCTTTCCGCTTGGCCGTTGCTCCATGGGTGTGCCATGGAAGCAAAACAAACCTTGCTGCCGAGATCCTCAATGTATTGCATGAAGGCATGGCTTGTGAACTGTGTGTTGTTGTTGGTGATGATCCTGTTGGGCACCCCAAAACGGCAAACTAGTCTCTTGAAGAACTTGGTGGCTGACTGCGCCGTCACCTTCCTCACTGCTTCCACCTCTGGCCACTTTGTGAACTTGTCGATTGCAACATACAAGTACTCAAAGCCCCCCGACGGCACGGGGGAAGGGGCCCAATATGTCGAGCCCCCAGACCGAGAAGGGCCAGGAGAGAGGGATGGTTTGAAGGGCTTGAGGTGGTTGATGAAGCTTCTTTGAATGGAACTGGCACGCTTCACACTTGGTTACTAGTGATGTCGCATCCTGGAGGGCGGTGGGCCAGAAAAAGCCTTGTCGGAAAGCCTTGCCGGCAAGGGCCCTTGACCCTATGTGGGAGCCACATATGCCTCCATGTATCTCCGCCAATAGCTCTAGTCCTTCCTCCCGGGAGATGCACTTCAATTTCATCCCATTTAGTCTCCTTTTGTACAACACGCTGTCAACGAATTGATATAGAGCAGACTGGCGGGCTACTCTCTCCGCCTCTTCCTGCTCCTCAGGAAGCTCTCCTATTTGGAGGAATCGGACAGTGTGTTGCGCCCATGCCGGAGCTTGCGGCTCGACGGCAAGGACTAAAGGCATCTCTTCTGCCGCGGGAGCGGCCGTCTCTACGGCCATGGCCTCAGGCCCTGCCGGAGATGGCAGCCCCGCGACAAGGCTGGCACCCGCGGCAGTATCTTCACCAGCGGCCCCGGGAGGCTCGGAGGGGAAGTACTTGCCGGGGCCTAGCTTTCTCCACTTGTTCTGCCCGGCTGATGGTTCGACGGATGGTTGAGTCAGCTTAAGCACAAAAGTACCTGGTTCCATAGGTAGCTTGAGGGCAGCGTGCTTTGACAAGTAGTCGGCGATGTCGTTCTCCTCCCGAGGGACATGCTCCGCTTGTATACCATCAAAACGCTCCTCTAGCTTCCTCACTTCATCCGTGTAGGCTTCCATCAATGGGCTTTGGTAATCCTTCTTGACCTGCGTGACGACGAGTTGCGAGTCGCCCCTGATGATGAGCTTTTTGACTCCGAGGTCCACCACGATCCTGAGACCGGCAAGCAAACCCTCGTACTCGGTGGTGTTATTGGTTGACATCTCCCGGGGAAGTGCATTTGGCTGACGTACTTGAGGTGCTCTCTGGTGGGTGCGACAAGCAGTACGCCAGCACCGGTGCCTTGCAGTGAAAAGGCCCCATCAAAGTACGTGATCCAGTTGTGGCTCGTTTCCTTGCCGGGGAAAGTGGTCTCCTATACCTCTTCGTCAAGCGTAGAGGTCCATTCTGCAATAAACTCCGCCAAGACTCTGCT
Organism: Triticum aestivum; assembly: GCF_018294505.1. Classification (NCBI taxonomy): domain Eukaryota; kingdom Viridiplantae; phylum Streptophyta; class Magnoliopsida; order Poales; family Poaceae; genus Triticum; species Triticum aestivum. Next base: position 116,624,576 of record NC_057795.1, on the reverse strand, counting down.
CTGAATCGTCGAGGTACTTTCAAACTTTAAACTGAAACTCGACAGCTCCAGGGCCCATTCCACGATCGTTCCCGTTGCATCTGGGTTATGCAGTATCCGTTGCAACGGGAGGCGGGTGACCATGGTGATCTTGTGCGCCTGGAAGTAATGGCACAGCTTCCTCGAGGCCATAAGGAGGCCGAAGGGAAATTTTTGCACACGTCAGTAGCTCGACCTAGCTCCCTGTAAAAGGGAGCTGACGAAGTAAACCGGGTGCTGCACCATCTTCTTCCTTTGCGCCACTTCATCCGGTCGTGCGGGCCCTGCCGCACCGGCGTCAGCCCCTGCCGGGGACTCAGTCTTGCCGGGACTGAGCCCTGCCGGGGAGGGTTCTGGCCTGCTAACCACTGAATCTGCCGCTGCTGTTGTCTCTTTGTCGACCTCTCTTTGCGCCACCAATGCGGCGCTGACCACTTGATTTGTTGCCGCTAGATATAGCAGCAATGTCTGTTGTGGTTTAGGCGCAACTAGCACCGGGGCAGAGGAGAGGTACTTCTTCAAGTCTTGCAACGCCGCCTCGGCCTCTAGGGTCCATTCCACTGGGCAAGTCTTCTTTAAAATCTTGAAAAAGGGGAGGGCACACTCCGCGGATTTTGAGATGAATCTGCACATGGCGGCAACACAGACAGTGAGCCGACACACGTCCTTGATCCGTTTGGGTGCCTCAATCTGCTCGATGGCCCTAATCTTGTATGGGTTTTCCTCAATCCCACGCTATGACACAAAGAACCCGAGAAGCTTGCCGGACGGGACACCGAAGACACACTTCTCAGGGTTCAATTTGAGGTTGATCTTGCACAGGTTTCCAAATGTTTCCTCCAGATCTTTCACAAGTGTTGCTTTGTCATTGGTTTTGACCACTATGTCATCCATATAAGCTTCCATATTTCTATGTAGCTGGGGTTCAAAACCAATTTGGACTGCTCTTGCAAAGGTTGAGCCAGCACTCTTCAACCCGAAAGGCATCCGTAAAAAGCAATACGTACCACATGGGGTGATTAATGTTGTCTTTTCCTCGTCTTCTTTTGTCATGAAGATCTGGTGGTATCCCGAGTAGGCGTCGAGGAATGATAACAGGTCACACCCAACTGTGGAGTCAACAATCTGATCGATGCACAGTAATGGGAAGGGATCCTTTGGACAAGCCTTATTGATATCTATGTAATCAATACACAGCCTCCACTTGCCGTTTGCCTTGCGCACCACCACCGGATTGGGCAACCACGTCGGATGGAGTACTCCTCTTACCACGCCTGCCGCCTCTAGCTTCCTGATTTCCTCCGTGATGAACTCTTGCCTCTCGAGAGCTTGCTTCCTGACCTTCTGCTTGACGGGCCGCGGATGTGGACAGACAACAAGATGCTGCTCAATCACTTCCCTGGGAACGCCGGGGATGTCGGAGGCTTGCCATGCAAACACATCGACATTCGCCCGCAGGAAAGTGAAGAGCTCGCTTTCCTATTTGCTGTCGAGGGTGGAGCTTATGGTAAAAGCTCCACCCGTGCCGTCCTCCTTTACGGGCACCTTCTTGGTCTCCGGAGGTGCAGCTCTGGACTTCTTGCTCTTGCCGGTGGAGCTCTCTGGCACGTCCTCAACGAGAGAGCAACACCCCGAAGAGGTGCGCTTGCCAGAGTGGGTGCGAGGGGTCTCGCCGGTCTTCTTCCCTCCCAGGGCTCCATCGGCAGGAGCATGTACCTTAGCGGCAGCTGCTGCAACTGCTTCCCGGTAGAGTTGGTCGGCACAAATCAACGCATCTTTCTTGTCGGAGGGGACGGTGATGATGTTCATCGGCCCGGGTATCTTCAGCATGTTGTAGGCATAGTGTGAAGCCGCCATGAACTTGGCTAGTGTCGGGCGGCCGAGGATCCGTTGTAAGGCAAGGGGATCTCGGCTACATCAAAAACAATCTTCTCTATCCTGTGGTTCAGCTCGCCTCCGAAGGTCACGGGCAGCGTGGCCTTTCCCTTTGGCTGGCTCCTCCCAGGGTTAACCCCTTGGAACGTGCCCGTCTCCTCGAGGTCTCCATCAGGGATCTGCAGCCTCTTGACCACAACAGGCGAGATCAAGTTCAGGTCGGCCCCGCCGTCAACCAACATCTTTGTCACCTTGAGGTTGCGGATCGTTGGTGAAACCAACAACGGCAGGCACCCGACCGCAGTAGTGCGGACAGGCTGGTCCTCGGTGTCGAAGATGATGGGCGTGTTGGGCCATTTTAGCAGCTTTCGTGCGTCGAACGATGGCTCCACCGCTGTGATCTCACGCGCCCACTGCTTGAGCCGGCAGTGGGATGTATGCAACGAGGAGACACCATCAACGCACATGAACTCTCTGGCTTTCTGGAACTCGTGGTCGCCAGACTCATCGTCCCCGTCGCGATCATCATCTTCCTGCTTCTTGTCGCAGCCCCGGGCGGGCCTCTCCTGCTGATCATCTTTGCCGCGGTGGCCTCCTCGTCTGCCACATTTCTTGCCGGACCCTTCGGCACCATCTTGGCCTTTCTCCTTGTCTCGCCGCTCATACTCGGCTTTCTACTTCTTAGCGAGCAGCTCTACTTGCCAGCAGTTTTGGAGGTCATGGCCCTTGGTGCGGTGGATCTTGCAATACTGCTTGTCGGAGCCTCCTGGCTTGTCGGCAGCCGCCAAGTCCCGGCAAGCGACACACCTAGCAACCTCCTTGCCGGGGCCGCCCGCCTTGGTCTTCTTGGTGGCGCCGGTGCTGTCGGATCCCTCGACGGCAAGCACGGCTTTGCCCTTGCACTTCCTGTTACGGCGCCGACCCTTCTTCGCCGGGGTGGCAGTATCGCCCGTGGAGTCAGTTTCTGCGCCGACATCTTCGCCGGGGTACTTCCTTCCCTCTTCAGCGCCAGCGCATCGAGCGGCCAGAACATAAAGTTCGGCCACATCCTTGACCTTGTTCATTGCCAGCTCCTCACGCATCTTGCGGGTGCGCACATTCTGGTGAAATGCACTGATCACAGCGGCGGGATGAACATCGGGGATGTTGTACTGCACCCGGCTGAACCTTTGGATGTACTTGCGCAAGTTTTCCCCTTTATAGGACCTTGAAGTATGTCTAGAGGGGGGGTGATTAGACTACTTGACCAATTAAAAACCTAACCTTTTCCCAATATTAGAGTTTGGCAGATTTTAACAATCTTTGGACAAGTCAAGCAATCAACACACAAATCAAGCAAGCATGCAAAGAGTATATAGGCAGCGGAAATTAAAGCATGCAACTTGCAAGAAAGTAAAGGGAAGGGTTTGGAGGATTCAAACACAGTTGGAGACACGGATGTTTTTGGCGTGGTTCCGATAGGTGGTGCTATCGTACATCCACGTTGATGGAGACTTCAACCCACGAAGGGTAGCGGTTGCGCGTGTCCACGGAGGGCTCCACCCAAGAAGGGTCCACGAAGAAGCAACCTTGTCTATCCCACCATGGCCGTCGCCCACGAAGGACTTGCCTCACTAGCGGTAGATCTTCACGAAGTAGGCGATCTCCTTGCCCTTACAAACTCCTTGGTTCGACTCCACAATCTTTGTCGGAGGCTCCCAAGTGACACCTAGCCAATCTAGGAGACACCACTCTCCAAGAAGGAACAAATGGTGCGTTGATGATGAACTCCTTGCTCTTGTGCTTCAAATGATAGTCTCCCCAACACTCAACTCTCTCTCATAGGATTTGGATCTGGTGGAAAGAAGATTTGAGTGGAAAGCAACTTGGGGAAGGCTAGAGATCAAGATTCATATGGTAGGAATGGAATATCTTGGCCTCAACACATGAGTAGGTGGTTCTCTCTCAGAACTGGTAAGTTGGAAGTGTAGGTTTGTTCTGATGGCTCTCTCCACGAATGAAGAGGAGGTGGAGGGGTATATATAGCCTCCACACAAAATCTAACCGTTACACACAATTTACCAATCTCGGTGGGACCGAATCAACAAACTCGGTCAGACCGATTTAGTAAATCTAGTGACCGTTAGGATTTTCGGTGGGAGCGAAATGCAACTCGGTAGGACCGATATGGTTAGGGTTAAGGCATAACGTAATCTCGGTGAGACCGATTACACAAACTCGGTAAGACCAATTTTGGTAATTACCTAACCAGAGAGTTGGTCAGGTAAACTCGGTGGGACCGATTTGCACTTTTCGATGAGACCGAAATGCTACAAAAGGGAAACAGAGAGTTTACATTGCAATCTCGGTGGGACCGATCGCTCACTTTGGTTAGACCGAAACGTTACGAAGGGAAAAAGAGAGATTACAATCCCATCTCGGTGAGACCCAGATCCCTATCGGTGAGACCGATTTGCCTAGGGTTTGTGGCAGTGTCTATGACATTTGAACTCGGTGGCGCCGGATATAAAGAATCAGTGTGACCGATTTTGGCTTTAGGTTTAGGTCATATGTGGATGTGAGAAAGTAGTTGAGGGTTTTGGAGCATATCACTAAGCACATGAAGCAAGAGGCTCATTAAGCAACACCTCATCCCTCCTTGATAGTATTGGCTTTTCCTATAGACTCAATGTGATCTCGGATCACTGAAATATAAAATGAAGAGTCTTGAGCTTCTGAGCTTGAGCCAATCCTTTGTCCTTGATATTTTGAGGGATCCACTTTCATCATCCATGCCATGCCATTCATTGAGCTTCCTGAAATAATAGTCTTGGAATAGCATTAGCTCAATGAGCTATATGTTGTTATGAATTACCAAAGCCACCTAGGGATAGTTGCACTTTTAATCTCTTTTTGGTAATTGATGACAACATATAGATCAAAGCTTCGACACATGATAATAAGATTGAAAAACATCGTCGCTTTGAGAAGTATGTGATAAGCAAGAGCTCCCCCTAAATTTGTGCATAGTTTGAGATTTGCTTTGGACTGCAAATGCACAAGGAATTAGGCTCATGGGTTACTCTTCCATGTCACATACATCTTGGTGGAGCGCTTAAAATAATAAAGATTAAATACATGCACTCATCACCAAGCAAAGTGAATCATCATATAAGGATAGGTAAGATAATAACATATAATCAAGCATAAGTGTAGCTTATGATCAAACATATGATCATCAATGTCTCACAAGTAATGCATTGTGTCTCAAGCAATCAAAAAGCAAACAAGTTTAACCAAGAAGACAAGAGGGAACAAAAAACAGCAAATCTCGCTCTCGAAGCCTATGATCTATACATTTTTCTCCCCCTTTGGCAATAAGTTACCAAAAAGTTCATTAAAAATGCATAGTGCTAGATCGTCTCTCAGGCTTGGTCTTCAGGTGGTGGTGTAGAGATGGCTCCTTGGACGAAGACTTCAGTTGATGTAGAGGGAGCTGGAGGAGTTGGTGCTGGAGCTGGTTGCACTGGAGCTATAGCTGGTGCAGATGATGTGGCTCTTGTGTCTGTCACAGGCACTACAGCTGATCTCTGAGCTCTAGGCACTCTGGCAAATGCATCTGTGGTTGTCTTGCCCTTCCTCTCCCGCATGTCATCCTGAAGCTGTTCCACAACTGACTGAATCTCAGTTACTTTGACATCAAGATCATAGAATTTTTGTTCCATGATCCTTTCTAGGCTCTCCTGGTTTTGAGTTAGGGTGGCCAACCCCTTCTCAATCCTCGGTGTTGATGCTATCAAGTAACCAAGCTGCTCCTGCTTGCTCTTCAAGAAATACTCAGATGCCTCCTCTTGAGTTGGCATCTTGGCAGCCTTCTCTTTCCTTGCTTTTTCCTTCTTCTCTTGAGCTTGCACTGATGATGGTTCATTCTCATTCATGACAACTTGATTGTCCTCAAAGTCTGGATAGAGAGCAAAATGTTCCTTATCCAACTGATACTTTCACGTGCCCATCTTTGAGTTAATCAACTCCTGAATCTGTGGGGCATATCCACAACTTCTCTTCTGATCTGCTGCAGTCCTCTTAATGGTTTCAACCATAAGTCTCATGACCTTGAATTTCTGGGGCACATCAAAAATGTGAAGCAAGTTAATTGCATGCCCTCTTATCATGTTGTGGTCACCTGATTTGGGCAAAAGAGTGTGCCTTAAGATCCAGTTGATCGTAGGCATCCCTGACAGAAGAAAATGGACTGACCCAAACGAGAAAGTCTCAAGGGCTTTGTCTGGGATCTCTTTGTACATATGTGACATAGTATTGTGTCCCATCTACTTCTTGGCATATACATCCAAGTCATCTTCACTCTCCTTTGGGGCTTTGATCAGACTTGCCCACTCCTCAATGGTTGACTGGTGTCTTGTTCCTTCAGACATCCAAACTATCCTGCCATCTGGATAGAAGTGTGCTTTGGAGTAGAATTGCATAATGAGTTCATCATTCCAGTTGGTGAGCTTCTGCCCAACAAAATCTGCAACTCCACAAGCAATGAAATTGTCTTGCACTCCAGGATAGTGTTCTTCATTTTCCTTCATGTAGGTCCAGTTGACCGACCTCATATCACACACTATGGGCTTCTTGTCCAACAAGATTGTCTCATAGAAGTCCTACTGCTCCTTGGTGTGGAACCTGTAATCTACAACAGTCCTTCTCCTGGTGGCATATGGATCTGACTCTCTCCATAGCCTCAACCCTGAGTCTTTTCTGATCTTCATGTTCTCAGCCACAGGATGAGCATCATTGTGGTCTGGAATCTTGGGTTTGAGCTTCCTTAATATCTGTCCTTCTTCATCCTCCTCAGCAGCAACCTCAGGCATTGGGGCCTTGTTCTTCTCAGCTGCTGGTATACTCCTGGTATTCCTCTTTGGTGCAATCTTGGGCTTGGAGGCAGCTTTGGGTGCTTCTCTGGGCTTTGATGTTGCAGCCCCTGACTTTATAGCATCACCCATCAGCTTTTGTGCCTTGGGTGCTAGTTCAACAACCTCTTCTTCCTCTTCCATCATGGAAGGTTGACCAACAACTCTAGCCATCGTATTCTTGACCCTTTCCCTCCTTTTCTTTCCTTCTGCAGCTGGCTCTTTGGGATTAGGCATTTTAGATACTTGAGTTGATCCTCTGGCTTTGGACATTGGCTGTCTTCCTGGTGGCCTTTTGATCTTCATGTCTGGCTGTACTGCAGTTCAGCTGAGCACCTTATTGAGCACTACCTTCTTGGAAGTAGCCTCATCTTCTACTGCCACATAGTCCTCATCCTTTGAGTCTGAGGTTCTCTTCCTTCTAGCTCTTGTGGCTGCTTTGGGCAAATTGCTTGGAGTGCTTCTGCTCCCTTCATCTGAAGTACTTGAGGGACTAGTGCCCTCACTCATGTGAATCTGCTCTGCTGACTTGTTCTCACTATCACTTTGGTCTGACATGCTGCAAATCACTGACTGCTGACCCTGTGAATAGTTATAGATGAGACAGAGTGGATGAGCATCACAAAATGCAGAGATTTTTGCAAAATAATGATTCAAAAACTTAGTTTTAGTTTCCACAGAAAGCATTTCGGATCTACCGATTTTCAAACTCGGTGATACCGAAGCAGTTTTGGAAACTAAACTAGTGAACTCGGTCAGACCGAGTAACAGTTTGGTGGCATCGAGTCTTCTAGGGTTTCACAAAGTTCTAAAATCGGTCACACCGACTTGTAATTCTCGGTCAGACCGAGACTTACTAGTGCAATGGCGTTAGCCAAATCGGTGGGACCGAGTTTTTCAACCTGGTGGGTCCGAGATGGTTTCGGCGGAAACCTAACCCTAAATTTTTGAATCGCATCTATTCTAAGGATCACATTGACTGGATAGGAGTGTTTCAATCGTGGCAAGATGCATTACGAACACAATGCGCTGAGAATCAGATGAGGAAAGCACTGTGATCGAGTTCATACCCTAGTTCGGTGCTGAACTCGCTACGGCGGCAACAACGGAGAAGAAATCCATTGACGGCGGCGGAGACCAGCGACAGGAGGCGGCTGGCGACGAAGTTGATGATCCGTAGACCTAGTAGGCAGAGCGAGCTACGCGCTGGCGAAGGGGTTTGGAGGAATTTCCAAATTTTTGCCTATGACTATATATAGCCCAACACTGTCGGTATGACCGAGTTAAACAACTCGGTGGCACCGAGATGCATAACTGTTAACAGTTACAGCAACTCGGTGTGACCGAAAAGTTCATATTGGTTGCATCGAGATTGAAAACCTAGATCGACTTAGTGATCTCGGTGGGACCGAAATGGAGGAATCGGTCAGACCGAGAATCACAAAGAAGTTTTGGAAGTTTAAGTCTCTAACAAATCGGGGACTCCGAGTGCTCCTCACACAGAGTGGTTCGAATCTGACTTGATCAAATTTTGTGATGTAGCATGTATAGAGTTTGAGACGATATAAGCATAGGTAGCTAGAGAAGGTTCTTTGGCATTCTTGTCCATCCACTTGGCCAAAGAAAAGGAAACCAATCAATCAAAACAACAAGTGGATGTCCTCGAATGAGTAAAATATGCAACCAACATGCTCACACAATAAAGTGACAAATGAAATATGTGGCAAAGCATGCACAACCAATTCTAGCATCTACCAAACAATTGGCGATGACTAGGTCATCTATATATGAGTATATTGACTTAGGAGTCAAATGAGAACATTTGATCATAGGTCATACTCATCGTTTAAGCTCAAGTGGGGTTACAACTTTTACATAATGCATTGATGTGTTCACACCATTAGAGTAGCTTTGACTCAATTTTTAGAGTTAAGCTCCCCCTAGATGTGAGATCCCCTTTTAGAGGAATGAACTAACCTTGGGTTTTGTCGATGATGACTTCATGTAGGTGTTGAAGATGTGAATGCTCAAAGTTGATGTAGATCATTTGGAGCAATCTTTTGGAGTGAGTTGCACTTTCAACATACCTACATGGGTTAGTCCCACAAGGAACAAAACAATAGTATCCATAGACATAGAGTGATGCACACACAAGATGATGTCCATGAAATTATTTGGTTACCTTGTCCCTTGCCTTACCAACATGAGGGTTTGTGACTCCTTGAACTAGTGCAAGATGTGGAAGTTGATTGCACTTGCTCTTGCCGTAATGATATGAGTGAAGAATGTTGGCGGAGTCACCCTCAAGAACTCTCTAGTTCTTCTTCTTCGGGATCCACATCATCTTGATGGGAATCCTTGGAGTTGTGGTTGTACTTGATGAAGTAGAACTTGATGTAGTCTTGGGAACCCACTTGACCAAGGCCTTAGGTGCTTCTTCAAATGCATCAATCTCCTCTTGAAGCTTGTCCTTGCCTTTATGGTCTTGTGGTGGAAGATCATCTTGAGCTTGTGTTCCCTTGAAAGAAGTAGGATCATACTTCTCTTGTTGTGGAACAAACTTCGTCTTGGGGTATTGATCTTCTTCCAACTCAACTCCATTGGCATTGAACTTTTGTTCAAAACCAACACCTTGATTCTTCCGGTGCCTTCCTTGCTTGCGTACAATTTCCTCGAATTGCTTACTCCCGGCAAGGCTCTTGTATACACCTTTCTCTATAATTCCCTTCAATAAGCTATTTTCTTGCTCAAGTCTAACATGGCTAAGAGAATCATTAGTGGAATCAAGAGAACTACTAGAAGCAACAATATTGGATTTAGCATTGTTATTGCTACTACTAGAGGACGAATCTTTCTTGTTCTTGTTACTAGACTTGACTTGAGGCATGTAAGCAGATAAGAGTAAATGCTTGGCAATGTAAGAAGAACTTTTCTTGCGAAGATCATCATTGATTGCCTTTAAGAACTCATGCTCTTGCTCAAGATTGAGCTTTTCAAAGCGTAACTTCTCATGAGCTCTTAAAAGTTCTCGATGATTTTCGAAGATAGTTTCATGAGCTAACTTAAGAGTGTTTAGTTCTTTAGTTAGAAGCTCAATCTTCTCCTTATCATTGTCATTCGTTTTATCTTGTTTAGCATGATTAATTGATGTTCCATCATAGTGTTCATCACTAGAGTTGTCAACAAGTAAATCATCATCACCTAGCAAGTCATCTTCATCACTATTGAAATCAACATACTCGGGATGTGTTACCTTTGAACCTTTGGCCATGAAGCATCTTCCAATTCCTTCATTTGGTGATTCAAATATGTCATAGGAGTTGGTTGACACAAGTGCTAGACCGGCAACACCTTCATCTTGAGTATGTTCGGAGTCGGAGTGATAGCTTCTCTCGGAGTGATGTTCAGAGTCGGAACCGGATACCCATTCACCAACATGAGCTTGATGTCTTCATTTTGTGTAGCTCTTTGATGACTTGTCCTTCCCTTCCGAATCTTTGCTTCTTCGTGAGGGTCTTCGTACATAACGATCATCTCTACTCCTCTCTCTTGGCGGTGATTCTTCTCTTCTACTTCTTCTTTTTGGAGAATCTTCTCTTCTTTTGTAGGGTGCCGTACACTCACTGGAATAGTGTCCGAGTCTCCCACAATTGTAGCAATTGCACTCTCGACTGGAAGATCTTTTGTCATTGTAGGACCTTGACTTAGAGCTTCTTTCTTTGCTTCTACTCTTGTAGAATTTGTTGAAATTCTTCACCATTAAGCTCAATTCTTCATTGAAGGTTTGTTTCTCACTTGATGATGTGGGGGCTTCACATGAGGCTTTGTAAGCACCACTTGACTTGTTGTGAAGTTCCTCCTTATCCTTGAGTGACATCTCATGAGCAACAATTCTACCAATGACCTCCGTTGGCTTGAGATTCTTGTAATTGGGCATCATTTGAATCGATGTGCACACAGTATCATATTTTCCATCCAATGCTCTTAGGATCTTCTTGATGATGAATCTGTCGGTCATCTCTTCAGTCCCTAAGCCGGCAATCTCATTTGTGATAAGAGCAAGCCTAGAGTACATTTCAGCGACACCTTCACCATCCTTCATTTTGATCCTGTCAAGCTGACTTTCGAGCACATCCAACTTGGGTTCCTTGACGGAGTCGGTACCTTCATGCATATCAATCAAAGTGTCCCAAATTTCCTTTGCATTCTCAAGACAGCTGATTTTGTTGAATTCTTCGGGGCACAATCCGTTGAAGATGATATCACAAGCTTGAGCGTTGTATTGCAACATCTTCAATTCTTCTGCATTAGCTTCACGGTTCGGCTCTCTCCCATCAAAGAATTCACCTTGCAAGCCAATACAAATAATAGCCCAAACGACGGGGTTATGTCCGAGAATATGCATTTTCATCTTATGCTTCCAACTAGCAAAATTAGTTCCATCAAAGTAAGGACCTCTACGGTGATTATTTTCCTCGCTAGACGCCATACTCTCCTAGGTTGTGAAACCAAGGCTATGACCACCAAAAGCTATGGAAATCAAAGCAAATGGAGACCAAAGCTCTGATACCACTTGTAGGACCTTGAAGTATGTCTAGAGGGGGGGGGGGTGATTAGACTACTTGACCAATTAAAAACCTAACCTTTTCCCAATTTTAGAGTTTGGTAGATTTTAACAATCTTTGGACAAGTCAAGCAATCAACACACAAATCAAGCAAGCATGCAAAGAGTATATAGGAAGCGGAAATTAAAGCATGCAACTTGCAAGAAAGTAAAGGGAAGGGTTTGGGGGATTCAAACACAGTTGGAGACACGGATATTTTTGGCATGGTTCCGATAGGTGGTGCTATCGTACATCCACGTTGATGGAGACTTCAACCCACGAAGGGTAACGGTTGCGCGAGTCCACGGAGGGCTCCACCCAAGAAGGGTCCACGAAGAAGCAACCTTGTCTATCCCACCATGGCCGTCGCCCACGAAGGACTTGCCTCACTAGCGGTAGATCTTCAGCGATATCTTCGCCCTTACAAACTCCTTGGTTCAACTCCACAATCTTTGTCGGAGGCTCCCAAGTGACACCTAGCCAATCTAGGAGACACCACTCTCCAAGAAGTAACAAATGGTGCGTTGATGATGAACTCCTTGCTCTTGTGCTTCAAATGATAGTCTCCCCAACACTCAACTCTCTCTCATAGGATTTGGATCTGGTGGAAAGAAGATTTGAGTGGAAAGCAACTTGGTGAAGGCTAGAGATCAAGATTCATATGGTAGGAATGGAATATCTTGGCCTCAACACATGAGTAGGTGGTTCTCTCTCAGAACTGGTAAGTTGGAAGTGTAGGTTTGTTCTGATGGCTCTCTCCATGAATGAAGAGGAGGTGGAGGGGTATATATAGCCTCCACACAAAATCTAACCGTTACACACAATTTACCAATCTCGGTGGGACCGAATCAACAAACTCGGTCAGACTGATTTAGTAAATCTAGTGACCGTTAGGATTTTCGGTGGGACCGAAATGCAACTCGGTAGGACCGATATGGTTAGGGTTAGGGCATAACGTAATCTCGGTGAGACCGATTACACAAACTCGGTAAGACCGATTTTGGTAATTAGCTAACCAGAGAGTTGGTCAGGTAAACTCGGTGGGACTGATTTGCTCTTTTCGGTGAGACCGAAATGTTAGAAAAGGGAAACAGAGAGTTTACACTGCAATCTCGGTGGGACCGATCGCTCACTTTGGTTAGACCGAAACGTTACAAAGGGAAACAGAGAGATTACAATCCCATCTCGGTGAGACCGAGATCCCTATCGGTGAGACCAATTTTCCTAGGGTTTGTGGCAGTGGCTATGACATTTGAACTCGGTGGCGCCGGATAGAAAGAATCAGTGTGACCGATTTTGGCTTTAGGTTTAGGTCATATGTGGATGCGAGAAAGTAGTTGAGGGTTTTGGAGCATAGCACTAAGCACATGAAGCAAGAGGCTCATTAAGCAACACCTCATCCCTCCTTGATAGTATTGGCTTTTCCTATAGACTCAATGTGATCTTGGATCACTTAAATATAAAATGAAGAGTCTTGAGCTTTTGAGCTTGAGCCAATCCTTTGTCCTTGATATTTTGAGGGATCCACTTTCATCATCCATGCCATGCCATTCATTGAGCTTCCTGAAATAATAGTCTTGGAATAGCATTAGCTCAATGAGCTATATGTTGTTATGAATTACCAAAACCACCTATGGATAGTTGCACTTTCACCCTTCCTTCTGGGGGATGATGTGTAAATCACTTGCCTAGCCATGAGCTTGGTGGCCTCCGGTAAAGGCGCCGACAAACTCATGGCACAGATCCGACCAAGAAGAAATGGAGTCCATCCGCAATGCATCAACCATGACATAACATTAGGCTTTAGTGCCAACAAGAAGTAGTTGGCAAGCACCTTATTATTGCGGGCCCCCGCAGCTTGCATCGCGATGGTGTAGATGCTGAGGAACTCTGACGGGTGAGTCTTGCCGTTGTACTTCTCGCCAACGTCGGGCTTGAACGTGCGGTGGGAGGGCTGATGGAACTGCCGCAGCTCACGGGTGAAGGCCGGACAACCCACCTCGTAGGGTAGGCCACCGTAGCCTCCCGGTGCTGGGTGGTCCATAGCAGGCCCCGCCCACCTGTCCGACTGGTGGCATGCGTCACGTCGGCGCTCGATGGTGGTTCGAGCGTCCTCATGAGCCCTCTCCCGAAGAACTTGGCATTGGTCGTGGTGGGTTCGTGGGTCGGACGACGCTATGGAGATGTCATCACGAGCGTCGTCATGACGGACCGACGCCCGGGGTGGCCGGGATGGAAGAGGGGAATGCACCGTGGCCGCATCGCCTTCGGATTGGCCTCTGCTAGCATGCGGTGGCTCGACAGAGCGACGGCCTATGGGTCCCACCGGGCACAACTCATCATTGTTGGCGATGCCAACGAGGCTCCGGACGGTGGCCTTCCATTCATCAAGCTTCTTCGTAGTGGAGGGGAACTTGAGGAGCAGTTGCGCGCGTGCTAGGGCTTCTGCTTTCATGGGCGGCAGCGAGAGCTGGGTGGACCGCAATGTGCTTCGACTTCTAACAACGTTAGAAGGAGCCTCACTACGGCTCCACAGTCATCTGCCACCCTCGTCGGCGCCTCAGCGCGCACGCTGGCCTTCCTCATCCTGCGAAGGGCCATGGGGATCTTCCCAGGGTGGCGCCCTGGGTCACCAGCGGGGCGGCACTACTCATCGCGTATGATCTGAGAAGAGCGTGTCGTGGGTGCTGGCGTTGGTGTCTTGGATGTCGCCGCGCCGTCGGTTGGAGGCACGACGATGCCCCTAGAGGGCCCCGCTGTCGGTGTCAAAACCGGCGGATCTCGGGTAGGTGGTCCCGATCTGTGCGTCTTTGGCTGATGGTAACAGGAAGTAAGGGACACAATGTTTACCCAGGTTCGAGCCCTCTCGATGGAGGTAAAACCCTACTTCCTGCTTGATTAATATTGAAGATATGAGTAGTACAAGAGTAGATCTACCACGAGATCGTAGACGCTAAACCCTAAGAGTTAGCCTATGATGGTATGATTGTAATTGTGATTGGCCTTCTAAGGACCATCCTCTCCGGTTTATATAGACACTGGAGAGCTAGGGTTTACATGGAGTTGGTTACAAGGAAGGAAATATAATATCCGGATTGCCAAGCTTGCCTTCCACGCAAAGGAGAGTCCCATCCGGACATGAGCCGAAGTCTTGAGTCTTGTATCTTGACGCTTCTATAGTCCGGACGATGTGTATAGTCCGGCTGTCCGGATACCCCCTTATCCAGGACTCCCTCAGTAGCCCCTGAACCAGGCTTCAATGATGATTAGTCTGGCGCACAGTCTTATCTTCGGCATTGCAAGGCGGGTTCCTCCTCCGAATACTCCAATGTACCCATCACGACGAACAGTGTCCGGCATCTCATCAATGTTGTACTCCTCGGCTTCAGTGTTTCAATAATGACCATTTCCACGTGTCGAGCGAATGCGAGGAGTCGAGGCATTTTTGTATTTTCCACCCTCGGTCCTTCGGGCTAACTGTCTGAAGAGACAGGGGATTCCAAGATCCAAACCCCACTCTCCCTCCTCGAGCAAGCATCCAACAGAGCACCCAGAAAAAACCATTCCAACATGGCCGGTCGTCGTAGCTCTTCTGCTCGCTCCCTTGCCCCAAGCCGGGGGACTGGGGAGAGTGTTCAATCCCTCATAGCCGTTTGATAAAGTTAAAAACCCAAGGGCTCCTCCCGCCGATGTTCATGGTCCCCGTTCGAGCCGGAGTGGCCACCTATAACGGCGGAGAACAGGCGGAGAGATCCCCCAATCCGTCTCCAAAGGAGCGAATATGCCTAATTCCGCATCTATTAAGGGGCGTCGGGTTTCCTATTCACCCGTTCCTTCGTGGGCTTCTGGAGTTCTACGGCCTCCAGTTGCACAACTTTACCCCAGCCTCCATGCTACATATAGCAGGGTATGTCGCCCTTTGTGAGTTATTTCTAGGCTGCGAGGCTCATTTCGGATTGTGGAAGAAGCTATTCTGCCTTGTCCCCCGCAACCAGGGAGAATCCCTATGTCAAGTGGGCGGGGCCGAAGTATGGCGTATCCCTGAGACCGGATACCTATTCGGTACTCCCAAGAAGGCACCAGATAACTGGGCTTCAGAGTGGTTTTATATTGATGACACTCCCCTTCCGGATCCAGTCCGGACATGACTCCCCAAGTTCAGTAACACCCCACCAAGGGCATGTCTAAGCTGGCGCCCCCGAGGCCCCCAAGAAGAGGATTCCAGGGAAGTACATTTCCTGATGAGCAGGATAAAGTTACTGGCCAAATCCGGGCTGACGATAGTCGAGGTGATGGCAATATGCATAATGGGGGGAGTGCAACCGCTTCAATATCAGAGCAATCCCATGTGGCACTACAACGGGACAGACGATGACACCCACTGTGGCAGTAAGGGTTCAGACGCCCCCACCGCTCTAGCAAGGATACTGTCCGACCTATACAAAGGAGAAGAGGAAGACTTCCTCCATATCAAACCGCGGGACGGATTCTCCATGTATAATCCCCCAAACTAGGTAAGTCATCATTTATTTCCTTGCTCCACTTATTGTGGCGTTCTTTGCTAAAGTCACCCGCATCAATATTTCTGAGTAGGAACTGAGGAGGGACGTGGAAGGAATCTCCAGCCCTTCCCCGCAGCCAGAGGACCCCGAAAGGGCCCTGGATCCGGGACTCGAAGAAGACCCAGATGCGGCCGTGGAGCTTGTCGACAGGATATTTTATCGGGCGAGCCGTGACGGCGCCCCGGTAGCTATCACCGCTGATTATCCCAGACTGTTACCTTCGTCGCGTGTAAGCCAAGTCGAAGACTCGATCCTCCGAAGAGGATTCTTTCCTGATGTCACACCTTATCCCTGATATGTCGTGCTTTTGCAGAAGCGACGTTCGGAGCGCAGGGCCGAGCCCCTAGGGACCCGTCAGCCACAGGCGTTCGGATTGGGTAGGCTCAAGAGGAAGGCGATTAGAACCAACACGCCTCTACAGAGGTAAGAAAACAACCTATCATGTAATTTTTTGTCATTTGAAGTATAACAGTGCCCTTTTTACATCTTGGCAGGAAGAGGAGTATCGGGACTGTATCCGGAGATCCAGCCAACCACGCCTCCACCAGTCGGGCTCCAGGACCAACTTCGAGAGAGGAGGCGGACATAGGGCCGACGCCGCATAGTCCTCCGATAGAGGACGCAGACATGCTCTCTGCCACAAATTCGAAAGTAGAGAGCACCATGCATCATCGGCATCGACAGGCCGTGCTTCGCAACAACATCTTTTCCGCAAAGGCATTTAATGCCTTCAATTCGGGAGACACATACCTCCGAGCTGCTCAAAGCGGACTCGCCCGGGTGACAGTCCAGTATACCAAAGATATACGGGTAAGAAAGTTTGATGAGCATGTATAGTAGTAGCCCCTGAGACTTGAAACGGTTGAAACAACAGTTTTAAGTATCAATTTATGTGCATGTTCTTGTAGATAAGAATGAGCAATTGTCTCGGGAGCTAGAGGAGTGCAAGACCCAACTAAGGGCCACAGTTGCCAAGCTAGAGGAATCCCAGAAGGCCTCATATGGTAACGTTTATCTCAATTATATGAAAATGCACCAGTTGGCAACTGGCTGGTATGACAAATTTAACAGAAAGTTCTGTAGACAACCCCGGAGTAAATCCGGAGGGCGGGAGGGATGACGAGTCGCATCTCTAGAGGAAACTAAAGGCCGGTGAGCGCATTCTTACGCAAGTGAAGCAGGAGAAGAATGCCCTCCAAGATGCCAACATTCGGCTGGAAGTGGAGTTGAAAGACGTCCGTGCGCAGCTGGCGGACTCTGTAAAGGAGAACAAAAGGCTTCGCCGCGGCATTTATGGTAAGTGCCTAGACGAACTGTAGCATAGTTCGGCGAGGAAGTATATTGAAAAAGTTGTGTTTGTAGGAATGCTGACGGGTCGCCCGAAGGAGGAGATGCCTGCATCTGTAGGTGATTTACTGCAGGACCTCTCACAACTGCACGAGCGAGCTTGGCAGGTGATGCAGGGCATTGTGCAGTCTCTGTGGCCATCAAGCTCCCCGCCAAATGGCATGGGGGGGGGCTTGTGGACATGCTTCAAGGAGCACGGCGGTGCTTCCGTTTGTGGAAGATATCAGCCTGCCGGCAGGGTGCAAGAGAAGCATGGGCTATGGTGAAGACGCGCTACACCAAGATGGACCCGAACCATATGGCCGAGGTTGGACCGGACGGGACAGATGGGCAAAAAATTCCCGTGAGTCTGGTATATGACCAGGTGGCGTTAGCCGCAAAGTTTTCTCAACAGGATTGTAAGCTAGATAGCCTGTTGGATGGTATAGAGGATGAATATAATTAGTCCAAATGACTGTGTAATTCGATGGACATAAGTAGCCCCTAGCCGGATTAAAATCATTTGTCATGGCGGACCTTTTTGCTTCAACCCCCGGATCCTAAAGTCCGGGGTGTGTCCGAATACCCGCTCGGTTATACAAAACCGGAGTATGCATGGAGACCAGGCGTAGGGGTCATAAGTGCTTGAACAGACAAGTACCCATCTAGTTATGTTATATTACATGGATAGTAAGAAACATCTTCCAGGGAGAATAGTTCCGTTAAGGGTTCCTTTCCCTGGGTAAGCATGTGTCAAGGCACATGTCCGGACTGCAAACCAAAGCGCAGGAGACAAAACTTCTGGGGATTAATGTTATAATAAACAAAGACATCTTTTGTTCACCGACCGAATATTCTCTTAAGGAAACTAGCTTTCGGCTTCACCCAGTCTGAGGTACACATCCGGCTCAACCAGCAGTAACAATCGCAGAGGTGCTCCCCTTATGCCCTAGCCGAATTAACGGGAACGTAGGGCATAAACACAGGAGCCAGGCAACCCAGCTTGGCCATGTCTTAAGTCATATCGATGCATATAATGGTGAAGAAAAGGCACACATGGAAAAAGAAACACATGTGTGACAGGCAAAAAGCCCTGAAAGTAATTTATATTTAGCTTCCGTATAGGAAGCCCCCAGGTAAAGCTTACACACATAGTGCGGCCGGAGTAATCCGGGAGTCCGTACTGTATTAAATACTATGTGTGAAAAGAAAAAGATCGAGAAAGGAAAAGGGAGGGAGCATAATTGAAAAAGGAGGGCTAGGGAGACGGACACTGAGTTCGGCGCTAGGCGTAGAATCTCCGGAGTCTGGCTGCGTTCCATGGGTTCGGCTCGAGTCTATTATCAGACGCATTACGTAAGCGGTATGCTCCTCCGGTGATAACTTTGTCGATGATGAAGGGGCCTTCCCACTTGGGTTTGAGCTTGTCCTTCTTCTTCTCTGGTAAGCATAGAACGAGTTCGCCAATATTGTATGTTTTGGCCCGCACTTCTCTGCTTTGGTATCGTCGAGCCTGTTGCTGATAGAAAGCGGAACGGGCCTTAGCGACATCGCGTTCCTCCTCCAGGGCATCCAAATTGTTCTGCTGATCTAACTCGGCTTCCATGTCTTCGTACATGCGTACACGTGGCGAATCATGTATTATGTCGCAGGGTAGTACTGCTTCCGCATCGTACACTATAAAAAATGGTGTGTATCCGGTGGTGCGATTCGGCGTGGTCCGCAGCTCCCAGAGTACGGAGTCGAGCTCCTCGACCCAATGGGTATCCGACTCTGTCAAGGATCGCACTAGTCTGGGTTTGATGCCGCTCATGATGAGATTGTTTGCCCGTTCGACCTAGCCATTTGTTTGAGGATGGTAGACAGAAGCATAGTCGAGCTTAATGCCCATTTTGCCGCACCAAGTTTTCACGTCATCGGTCGTGAAATTTTAGCCATTATCGGTGATGATGTTGTGGGGGACACCGTATCGGTGTACGGCCCCGGATATAAATTCTATTACTGGTCCGGACTCGGCCGTTTTCACTGATTTGGCTTCTATCCATTTGGTGAACTTATCTACCATGACCAATAAGTATTTTTTCTTGTGGATCCCCCCTTTAAGGGGTCCAACCATATCCAGCCCCCAGACCGCGAAGGGCCAAGTTATGGGGATTGTTTGGAGAGCGGTAGGGGGCATATGACTCTGATTGGCAAAGATCTGGCAACCGACGCAGTGTTGGACAAGGTCCTGTATGTCTGCTTGGGCCGTCGGCCAATAGAAACCTGTACGAAAGGCCTTGCTGACTAGTGCTCGAGCCGCATCATGGTGCTTGCCCAGTCCAGCATGGATTTCAGCCAAGAGCTGCCGTCCTTCCTCTTCGGAGATGCACCTTTGGAGCACTCCGGTGGCACTTTTCTTATAGAGTTCCCCTTCATGGACCTTGTAAGCTTTAGAACGCCAAACGATGCAGCGTGCTTCATTTTGGTCTTCAGGGAGCTCCTGCCTATTTAGGTAGGCCAAGAAAGGCTCAGTCCATGGTGCGATAACAGCCATTATTTCGTGGGCTGATGATGTTATTTCTGTGGTGGAGCCTCCGATTATGTTTGATAGTTCAGAATCTGGGGATGTATTCGGATCCGTGATGGTGTTGCCGGAATTCCCATCCCATACCACGGATGGCTTGAACAGCCTTTCCAGGAATATGTTAGGTGGGACAGGGTCGCGTTTAGCGCCAAGGCGGGCAAGGACATCTGCCGCTTGATTGTTTTCTCGAGCCACATGGTGGAATTCGAGCCCCTCGAATCGAGCTATCATTTTAAGGATGGCATAACGGTAGGCCGCCATTTTAGGATCCTTGGCATCAAAGTCTCCGTTTATTTGTGATATTGCGAGGTTTGAATCCCCGCACACTTCTAGGTGTTGAATGCCCATAGAGACTGCCATCCGAAGACCGTGTAACAGAGCCTCATATTCGGCTGCATTGTTGGAGTCTATGTATAATATTTGGAGTACGTATTGGACCGTGTCTCCGGTGGGAGACGTCAGGACTACGCCCGCTCCTAGTCCAGCCAGCATTTTAGAGCCGGCGAAGTGCATGATCCAGTTGGAGTATGCGCCGTACTCTTTAGGGAGTTTGGCCTCCGTCCATTCGGCGACAAAGTCCACTAACCCTTGCGACTTGATAGCCCGCCGAGGCTTGTATATTATGTCGAACGGAAGGAGCTTAATGGCCCATTTGGTGATCCGGCCCATTGCATCGCGGTTATTTATTATATCGTTTAGTGGTACTTCGGAGGCCACCGTAATTGAACACTCCTGAAAGTAGTGTCGTAGCTTTCGGGATGCCATGAAGATCGCGTATGCTATTTTTTGATAGTGTGGGTATCGGGACTTGCATGGGGTGAGGACCATGGATACATAATAAACCGGCTTCTATAGTGGGAATTTGTATCCGTCAACCTCTCGTTCGACGACGAGTACTGCACTTACAACTTGATGTGTTGCAGCTATGTACAGCAGCATAGGTTCGCTGATATTTGGCACTGTTAGGACTGGATTATTGGACAATAAGGTCTTTATTTCATCGAGTTCGGCCGCGGCTGCATCCATCCACATGAAGTGTTCGGTGCACCGAAGAAGGCGGTAAATAGGCAATGCCTTTTCTCCTAACCTGGAGATAAAGCGGCTCAAAGCAGCCACACATCCAGCTAGTTTCTGGATATGTTTGAGGTCTGTTGGTATAGCCAACTGCGACAAAGCTCGGATTTTTGCCATATTAGCTTCAATTCCTCTATTGGAAACGATGAAGCCCAGCAGTTTTCCGGAGGGGACACCGAAAACGCATTTCTCCGGATTCAGCTTGATGGCGTATGTTCGTAGGTTGTCGAACATAAGCCTCAAGTCATATATTAGGGTTTCGACGTGTCTTGTTTTTATGACTACGTCGTCCACGTATGCCTCCGTTGTTTTGCCGATTTGCTTTTCCAGACATGTTTGAATCATGCATTGATATGTTGCTCCGGCATTCTTAAGCCCGAAAGGCATAGTGTTGAAGCAGAAAGGGCCATATGGCGTTATGAAAGCTGTTGCAGCTTGGTCGGACTCTGCCATCTTCATTTGATGGTATCCAGAGTATGCATCGAGGAAACACAGCGAGTCGTGTCCAGTTGTGGCATGGATGATTTGATCGATGTGAGGGAGGGGAAAGGGATCCTTGGGGCAAGCCTTGTTAAGGTCTTTGAAGTCGATGCACATGCGCCGGGATTTGTCCTTCTTTGGTACCATTACCAGGTTCGCGAGCCAATCCGGATGTTTGATATCTCTGATGAATCCGGCCTCAAGTAGCTTGGCTAGCTCCTCCCCCCATGGCTTGCCTTTTGGGCTCCAAAAATCTCCTTAGGGTCTGTTTAACAGGTTTGTATCCCTTCAGTATGTTAAGGTTGTGTTCGGCTAATTCGCGTGGGATGCTCGGCATGTCCGATGGGTGCCAGGCGAAGATATCCCAATTCTCGCGTAAGAAGTCGCGCAGTGCGGCGTCCATAGCAAGGTTCAACTGTGTCCCAATGGAAGTTGTCTTCGTGGGGTCCGTTGGGTGGACTTGGAATTTGACTATCTCATCTGCGGGTTTAAATGAGGTGGACTTGGGTCGCTTGTCGAGTATCACGTCGTCCCTGTCCACGGTGGCGCGCAGCGTTGTTAATTCTTCTGCCGCTAGGGCTTCAGATATTGCTTCCAAGGCTAGTGCTGCGGTTTTGTTTTCGGCGCAGAGTGCAACGTCCGGATCACTAGCTAGAGTGATGATTCCATTGGGTCCGGGCATTTTAAGCTTCATATACCCGTAATGGGGTATGGCTTGAAAGCTTGCAAACGCGTCCCGCCCTAGAAGCCATGGTATCCGCTGTTGAAAGGAGCCACTTGGAAGGTGATTTCTTCGGACCTATAATTCTCTGGGGTGCCGAATACCACATCGAGTGTGATTTTTCCCGCACACCGTGCCTCCCGACTAGGGATAATTCCCCTAAAGGTTGTGCCGCTTTGTTCAATGCGGCTTTTGTCAATCTCCATATTCTTGAGTGTTTCTTCGTAGATTAGGTTTAATCCGCTTCCGCCGTCCATGAGTACTTTAGTGAGCCAAAAGCCCTCCACTATTGGGCTGAGGACGAGAGCGGTCGGCGCCCGGACGGACTGGAATTGGGGTTCATCAGTGGCATTGAAGGTTATAGCAGTGTCATTCCACGGAATTATTTTTGCCACATGGCAAATTTCAGCGGAGCTTCGATGCGCTCGCTTGCGCCTATTGTTTGAGGCGAAGGTCTCGAAGACCGTCAATACCGTATTGTGTTCCTTGGCGGGATGTGGTTCTGCTTTATGGTTCTTGAGGAGATCCTCGCCACTCTTAGCTACCTGTTGGAGTATCCAACATGCTCTAAGGCTATGGGTCGGCGTTGCATCCGGCGTGCTGTGAAGCTTACATGGCCCGTTGAGCCATTCTTCCAATACTGTTCCATGCCCTGGGGCGGGTTTTGGTTTCTTGGGAATTGAGTTGGTCGACTTACGAGAGTTCGGCCGTTTAGTTCGGACAAAGGTTCTGGTGAGGTCCGTACTATCCTAAAATTTTGTTTGGGTCTTCCAGGCACTTTCCATCGCACAGTACTTCTCTACTATGGTTGCCAAGTTCGTAAGGTGCACTATGTCACAGCGACTTATAGCATTAATGAGTCCTTTGTTCGTGCAGTTTCTGCAGAAAAGAGAGACTACGTCCTCCTTGTGGCAGTCCTTGACCTTATTAAGAGCAAGGAGAAATCTGGCCCAGTA
The DNA here is from genome assembly GCF_018294505.1 of Triticum aestivum. Lineage (NCBI taxonomy): Eukaryota > Viridiplantae > Streptophyta > Magnoliopsida > Poales > Poaceae > Triticum > Triticum aestivum. The sequence continues at coordinate 116,601,502 of NC_057795.1, read as the reverse complement.
ACGGTGTACCGTCTCCTGGGGCTCCTGCCTGATATGGGAGAGATGGTTTAAGTCTGAGCGGGCGTTGTTGGCTGAATCCGGATTCTGATCTGATCTGACACCCAGGGGCATGGGAAGTACCGAGCCTGACAGTTTGGGATCTGGAGTATTACCTAATCCCTTTGGCCCAACACCTGATTCTAAGTCCCGGACCTGGGTCATGTCTTCCTCTGGGTGGGTGTTCGGCTCACTAAGTTCGGTGATCCGGACATAATTCATCCTCAAAGTTGAGGGGCGACCCAAGTGTGGTTCCTCCACTACTGCTATCTCATGGGTGGCCGGCGGGGATCTAATGTCCCTATGGTCGAGTTTAAGCCCTATCCGGTCGTAGTCCATAGTGACTCCCAAAGCGGCGATGCGATCCAAGAGCTTGTTAAGAGAGGAGAGCTCTATCGGATCCACCTGTTCGGCAAGCTCCGAATCGATGCAAAGGTTATGCGTGATGACCCGAGAGGCCATCGTCGGTGCGACAGCCGATGGGGAGGTCATAATGAAGATGCTAAGCCGGAGAGTCTGGCCTACAGCCAGTGCTTCTCCAGAGGTGATGTCGTCCTTGACAACGAGACGAGTCATCGAGCCTTTGCAGCGACGACACAGAGGAACTCTCAATGAAAGCACCAATGTCGGTGTCAAAACCAGTGGATCTCGGGTAGGGGGTCCCAATCTGTGCGTCTTAGGCTGATGGTAACAGGAAGCAAGGGACACAATATTTACCCAGGTTCGGGCCCTCTTGATGGAGGTAAAACCCTACTTCCTGCTTGATTAATATTGAAGATATGAGTAGTACAAGAGTAGATCTACCACGAGATCATAGAGGCTAAACCCTAAGAGCTAGCCTATGATGGTATGATTGTAATTGTGATCGGCCTTCTAAGGACCATCCTCTCCGGTTTATATAGACACCGGAGAGCTAGGGTTTACATGGAGTCGGTTACATGGAAGGAAATATAATATCCGGATCGCCAAGCTTGCCTTCCATGCAAAGGAGAGTCCCATCCGAACACGAGCCGAAGTCTTGAGTCTTGTATCTTGACGCTTCTATAGTCCGGACGATGTGTACACTCCGGCTGTCCGGATAACCCCTTATCCAGGACTCCCTTACCTGTGCCGCCTGTGGGGGGCCCGACTCCGTCTCTGCGGCTCGCACTGCATGGCTTGTCGCCTGTCGTACAAACGACACCGCCCGCCGGGCCTGGACTGCCAGCGCGATTTGGGTGTTCGCGGGCCGCACATCAGGTTCTCTCCGCGACTGGCCCGCTACTGGCCTGCACTAGTGATGGCAGTCCGGTCCCGGATGAACCGATCGCTGTGGTCGTCTTCTTCTTAGGATCCATGGTGATGATGAACTACTGGGCCAACTGAGGGAGTCCTGGATAAGGGGGTATCCGGACAGCCGGACTATATGCTTTGGCCGGACCATTGGACTATGGAGATACAAGATAGAAGACTTTGTCCCGTGTTCGGATAGGACTCTCCTTGGCGTGGAAGGCAAGCTTGGCGATTCGGACATAGATCTCCATCTCTGTAAACCGACTCTATGTAACCCTAGCCCCCTCCGGTGTCTATATAAACCGGTGGTTTTAGTCCGTAGGACTCACAATCATCAACAATCATACCATAGGCTAGCTTCTAGGGTTTAGCCTCTCTGATCTCATGGTAGATAAACTCTTGTAATACTCATATCATCAAGATTAGTCAAGCAGGAAGTAGGGTATTACCTCCATCGAGAGGGCCCAAACCTGGGTATACATCGTGTCCCTAGTCTCCTATTACCATTAGCCTAAGACGCACAGTTCGGGACCCCCTACCTGAGATCCGCCGGTTTTGACACCAGCATTGGTGCTTTCATTGAGAGTTCCTCTGTGTCGTCGCGGCAAGGCTAGATGGCTTCTCCAACCTTCAATCGCGCTGTCCTGGGCGAGAACTTTCTCCCCGGACAAACCTTCGTGTTCGGTGGCTTCACACTGCGGGCCAACTCACTTGGTCGTCTGGAGTAGATCGATAGCTACACCCCCGGCCATCAGGCCAGGTTTGGAAACCTAAACCACACCGCCAATATCCGCGGAGACTTGATCTTCGACGGATTTAGGCTGGTGTCAGGAGCACCGAACAATCATGATGTGCACGATCTAGATCGACAGTCGGATAGTATCCGGAACATCGCGCCTGATCCCGCTCCGGACTCCGTTGCAGAGCGGGTCGTGCCTTCCCAGAACGGGTGGATGGGCCCCACCCCGAAGGCCGTGTACTCCCCGGCATTGGAGCCGAACATAGACTCCTCCCCTAAAAGGATCTGTGTCTCCGGACCCCCGGACTCATCTCTGGCAGTGTGTTCCGGACCGCGCGCACTCTTGCCCATTGAGCCTAATAGGGCTCCAGTCATGGAGTTCGCCACCGCGGATATCTTCTAGTACTCACCCTTCGGAGACATGCTGGATTCATTAAAGTCTCTTTCTTTGTCAAGAGACCCCTGGCCGAACTATGTCCGGCCCATGTGGGATACGGAGGACGAGGAAAATCGCGACCCACCCACCACCCACTTTATAGCCACTGTCGACGACCTAACAGACATGCTTGACAGCTCCGCCAATAACATCGACGGTATGGACGTTGATATAGGGGAAGAGCCAGAACTACCGCCCACGCGGCGCTGGACTGCCATTTCATCATACAACGTCTACATGGTGGACACACCCAAAGAGGACAATAATGACAAAAAGGACACAGCGGAGGATAAACTCCCCGGGCAAAAGCAAAAACAACAGCGTAAGCGCCGCCTTAGGTCCAGTCACAGCAAAAATAGTGATAATAATCCAAAATAGGATGACACTCCGGTTGATTTCGAAGGCAACAATGACAATAGGGATCGAGCGATGGAGCAGGATAAACCAGGTCAAGCCGAACACAGCCCCGAGCAGACGCCCGATTTAGAGGGCCGAACTCATCATGCTACCTCCAAAGAAGCTAACAGTCCGCTCGACGATGCGTTCATCATCTCGGAAGAACATTCGAAGCAAGACAAGCTCCACAGAGAACCCCTGGCCATAGTGTGGAGCCTAAAGAAGCAGAAGCAAAGACATAAGGCCGCGTAGGATATGCTCAACCGATGATGGAATAAGGTGCTGGACACCGAAGGAAAGCATGGCGATAATCGCCACACAAAGAGCTACCCAAAGCGCAAGTTGTTACCCGAATTTGACAATGAAGCCGCATCACCTGTACGGCCCAAAAACAATATGGCTACTCAGCCGGACCAACCACCTCATGGCTGCGATAGAGCAGCCACGGATACCGCACATGATTTACGAGAGCTCCTGGACAAAAAGGCCATTGCGGCCAGGTCCATCTATAGGTCCAGAGGATAGGCTCCAGTGCGGGATTATGGTCACCACAGCGATCATGCCAATCGAATACCAGTCAGGAATCAACACCAGGAGCAACAACGACCGATAGTAGTACGCGACACAGCTAGATACAGAGGGGCTGCACACCCCCTGTGCTTCATGGATGAGGTGCTGGATCATGAATTTACACATGGATTCAAACCCGTGAATATAGAGTCATACGACGGAACGACGGACCCCGGGGTCTGGATTGAAGATTTTATCCTTCACATACACATGGCTCGTGGGGACGACCTCCATGCCATTAAATACCTCCCCCTTAAGTTAAAAGGACCAGCTCATCATTGGCTGAAAAGCCTCCCCGAAAACTCAATTGGAAGTTGGGAGGAACTTGGGGATGCTTTCAGGGCGAACTTTCAAGGGAGCTATGTTCGGCCTCCAGATGCACACGATTTAAGTCACATAATACAACAGCCTGGAGAGTCAGCCTGCAAACTTTGGAACAGATTCCTCACTAAGAAGAATCAAATTGTCGACTGTCCGGACGCCGAAGCCTTAGCGGCCTTCAAACACAGTATCTGAGACGAGTGGCTTGCCAGACACCTCGGCCAAGAAAAGCCGAGAACGATGGCAGCCTTAACAAGCCTCATGACCCGATTTTGCGCGAGCGAGGACAACTGGTTAGCCCGTAAAGGCACCAAGGACCCAGGCACATCCGAAATTCGAGATGGCAACGGGAAGCCACTGCACACCCGGAACAAACGTCAGAATAGCGACACTCCGGAAAAAATAGCAGTCAAGGCCGGATTCAGGGGCTCTCGACCCAGTCAAGGAAACAAGCCATTTAACGGCAGTAAAGAGGAACCATCCGGCCTGAACAAAGTCTTGAACAGATTGTGCCAAATCCATGGCACTTCCGACAAACCTGCAAATCACACCCATAGAGAATGTTGGGTCTTCAAGCAGGCCGGCAAGTTAAACGCCGAACATAAGGGAAGGGAAACACCAAGAGAAGACGAGGATGAACCTTGCCAGCCGAACACTAGGGGCCAGAAATAATTCCCACCGGAAGTCAAAATGGTAAACATGGTACACACAACTCACGCAGAGTTCGTAGCCCCCTAATCTAATCCCTGGGCAAATTGCCCGATCACTTTTGATCATAGGGACTATCCAGTCAGTATCCGGCACGGAGGATCGGCTGCCTTGGTGCTCGACCCAATAATCGATGGATACCATCTCACTCATGTCCTAATGGACGGCGGCAGTAGTCTTAATTTAATATATGAAGACACAATCGCAGGATGGGGATAGACCCATCCCGAATAAATCAAAACAATGCCACCTTCAATGGAGTAATTCCAGGCGTCGTGGCCCATTGTTGGGGATCCCTCGTGTTAGAAGTAACATTCGGTTCTCCCGATAACTTCAGACGCGAGAACTTACTCTTCAACATCGCTCCCTTCAGCAGCGATTATCATGCATTTCTTGGAAGACCAGCCTTCGCTTGCTTTAACGCAATACCGAACTATGCCTACCTTAAACTAAAGATGCCCGGTCCACGCGGCGTCATCACAGTTAGTGGTAATACAGAACAGCATGCGACAGTTCTCACTGCCGGACTCTAGGCGGCCTCTCCCACCAGAACGCATGATCGGTCGTCAAGACCACAGACACGGTTAAACGAGTCCAATACACCATTTTTACAATGGCTCGGATATACCTGAGTCAGGGGCTGTACATGTGTCCCTGTAAATAATACGAGGGGCTGCAAACATGTAACACAAGCCCACAATTCGGCTCGCCCCGTTAAACAGGCAGGATCTCGGACATTCCTCGATCATAACTAACTTCTCACACATTTTCCTTTTCGTTCTTTCAGAAACTACCAGTGAGACACCCTTCCAGGATACGGCACAACGGAGACACAGGCGCAGACGTGCAGCAGGGCCCCGCCCATAGGTTTCTCTTTAGATTAAGCCCCTGCGTAAACCTTCTTTACTGTCTCTTGTTGCTCAACGTCCCATGGGTATTTCTTACACCTGTACGGGATACTGGCGTTTTAGGCTTTTTTTGCCACCATAGGGTCAAGGGCATTGTTTAGCCCAATATATTTTATAAAGTCCTAATACCTTCGGGAGTGTTCGGCGTCACGAGTTTGGCCTTATATGCATCAGCTCCGAATCATGTCTTTGGTCAAATGTTGGGTTAGCCCGGCTCCTGGGTTTGCTGCCTTACGTTCCGTTCTATCGGCTAAGGTGGCCAAAGGAGAACTACTGCGATTGTGCCCTGGTTATTCCGGATGAGCACCCCAGTAGAGAAAGCCAAAAACTAACTGTCATGATATAGCGAGAGACTGGTCAACCACTCGAAGACTCATTGGAATCTATAGGATTCCTCTGCATTAATGAAGGACCGGTCTACCGGTCAAGTACGTGCACCATATCCGGACGCACGTGGAAGTACTAGGGGCTATATAGTAGCCCCACCTTTCAACTCCTACGGCTAAGCGAAAGTGTTACAGCTATATAGTCCGGTTGCCTGGTTCGACGTGCGATCACCTCCTTAATGGACCAAGACGTTGGATAAAGTGTGTTCACGCATATTTTCTCGAACACCCCCGCATTATGCGCGTGGGGGCTGAAGCCAACGACTACTAACTTTCACGATTATATGCATATATAAACAGCCGCACAGGAGACACTATAATACTTTTAGGCAAAACTATACAAAAAAGCAGCCTCCATCATTAAACACATAGTTGTTTACAATTTCATCACTCAAAGATGACACTCTTGGAGCACTGGGCCTCTATTCTACGAGCACCTTCTATAACCTACTCAAAATAGTGCCCGGTTGGGTCTTGGCTTCCAGCCGGACCCCGGGTTGCAATGCGGGTGGCCTCCATATCCGCCCAATAAGTTTTCACGCGGGCAAGAGCCATCCATGCACCCTCTATGCACGCCGATCTCTTCATGGCATCAATTTGTGCCCTCACGCCAAATAATCGTTGCACCAGACCAAAGTAATTGTTCGGCTTCGGCTCCTTCGGCCAAAAATGGTCTATTACAGACGTCATTGCAAGGCCGGATAGCCTATGGAGCTCGGCTATGGCGGCCATCTTCTCACTCAAGGGCAAGGAGCACGCTGGAGCATCAAATTGCGACCAGAACAACCTCTCCATTTTATTATCCTCATGATCCTTGAATAACTTGGTCGCATCAGCCGCACTCTTCTCCAAGTCCGCATACTCATCTGCGGTGCTCCATAGCTTATCCAACGGAGCATACTTTGGATCCAAAAACTTCATCCGCAACACATAAGGTCTTTCGGCCGCGATTTCTACGGCTTGTCGAAGTTCCTCCCATGCATCTCTCACCTGAGATCGCATCTCTTTAGTCGAATCCATCGCCTTCTTCAGGTCGGCCGCCTTTGTTTGATTCTCCTTTTCGAGAAGCTCATACCGGCTGGCGGCGTCCCTCAGCTCCACAGCCATCCCGGCTATCTTCTCCTCGCTTCGGAGACAAGTGGCCTGTTCGGCCTTTAATTCTTCGGCTGCCTTTAGAGCAGCCGCATTACTAATCCGGGCTTGCTCCTTGGCTAGAGCAAGCTCTGCCCTTAGGGCCTCAACGGCAGCAGCTCCGCCTGCAACTACATAACATCACATTAATATTTCAACCTTCTTGCAAAAATAGATGTGGATATAGGAAAGCATACTCTCTGATTCCTCGAATTGCTTGTTCACAAGCGTGAAGTCGGCCTCCACAACGTCAATCTGCCGCCTCAGTTCGGTGCATTCAGTGGCCTGGTCTGTTGCTGAACACTTAGCAACCTGCACATTAATACAGGTGCGATCATAATCGGGGAGTGTGATCCTCCGTTTGCCGCCATGGGCTGCCATCCGCAGTCTCAGAGGCTACTATCTATACAGAGCACATGTATCGCATGTGGTTCAACTAAAAATTACAGCTTACCTCAAAGCCTTTGAGCAAGCTCTTAAAAGCTCCATTTAAACCGCTCGTGGCGGAGGAGATTTTCTCCAACACGATACCCGTTAGGGTACGATGACCCTCCAAGAGATCAGCTGACTCTAGGAGGCCCATCTGCGTGTTCGGCCGGACTCCGGAATCTCCTAGATCCTTTTCGTTGTCCGCCAGGGGAGCCGAACGCGTTGGGCTTGGGGCGGCCGAAGTGTTAGCTTCCGGCCCCATTGGATCCGGACTCCTCCGTGACGATACCTCAGGTTCACCCGCCCCCCGGGGCGGAGAGGCCGGTGGGGTTTCGCTCTCCATCATCTCCGGAAGAAGATCCCCCGAGGACAAACCCTGTCGAGATGAACTGCTAGCCGGACTACAAAAACATATCCTGGTCATTACTCTCAGAGGAAGAAGCAATAAGATCCTTGCTTAATTAAATTTACAGCTCGATGGAGGGCTGGCCCGTTGGTGGGCACTGTACATCGAGGACGCCCTTCGAAGCAGGGTCTTCTGGAAAAATTCTTTTTCCTTGTTTAGGTAACTCCATCTCCAAATCTACAGAGGTGGCCCTTTTCTTCCCGCGGGGGGAGAAACCTTGGAGTCGCCCCCCGGTTCTCCTCCTCTATGGAGGCGCTGATTCCTCCGGTTCGGATGCGCAGTAAGTGAGGCCTGTTCTTGGCATCCCCGCTCCCCCCTTCAGCTTTCTCTGGTGGCACCCGACTAAGTGTCCGTTCGAGAATCCTGGCCATTGCCGGGCCAGGCGAACCTTTGGGAAGAGGGACCGGACACCTGATCCTCTCCGCCTTTCTAAGCCAATCCTGGTTGCGGACGGTGTTTAGAGCAATGCTATGACAAATATAGACAAGGTGTTCGGTTATGGGGTTACTTACTTGGGTATCGAGGCGATTGCAGCTCAGACCCGCATCCTCGGTGGTGTCCGGACACTTTATTCGTGGTCCGAAGAACAACTTGTACATCCCTTCGGGTGTGATACCAAAGAAGTGATGAATGGTCCGCGGACCTTCTGGATTGAATTCCCACATACGAAGAGGCCGCGTTTGCACGGCAGGATCCGCCATACTAGCATTACTTGGATTATTTTGACGATACTAATATTCCTCTCGAGGAGCTCCCAAATGCGGCTTTGAAGCATTGGAACATCGTCCGTAGGCCCCCAGTTTAGTCCTGCATTGGCCCACGATGCCAGTTGGGGTGGAGGGCCCGAGCGGAAGGTGGGTGCGGCCACCCACTTTGAGCCTCGGGGAGCTGTGACATAGAACCACCTCCGTTGCCATAAATCAGATACCTCTGGGAAGGAGCCTTCGGGCCACGGGGCATTAGCGTTCCTACTTATCATGGCACCTCCGCACTCTGCGCGTCGCTCCTCAATTATCTTTGGCTTCACATCAAAAGTCTTGAGCCATAAGCCGAAGTGGGGGGCAATGTGAAGGAAGGCTTCACATACAACGACAAATGAGGAGATGTGGAGGATGGAATCCGGAGCTACATCGTGGAAATCTAGCCCGTAGTAGTGCATGAGCCCCCTCACAAAGGGATCGAGAGTGAGACCCAAGCCCCGGAGGAAGTGGGAGACGAATACGACGCTCTCGTTTGTCTTGGGAGTGGGGATAACTTGTTCGGGAGAAGGAAGCCTGTGCTTGACAAATGGTGGTTAAGTACCCAGCCTCCCTGAGCTTCATAATATCCTCCTCTGTGACAGAGGAGGCCATCCATCGGCCTTGATGGTCAGATCCAGACATGATCGAAGATCCAGAGTGCTTAAGCTTGGGCTTTGGGTGTTGGTACTCAGGGCGCGAGATGTGCGATCATGGAGATAAAGGGATAGGCCTCGGCCCCTTTATAAAGGGGGAAGAATATCAAGCGTCCCCAAACGTGGTCGTTCGGGACTTCCCAAAAAACACGGGGTCATGCCAATAGGCACTGTTGGATTACCCATACCCGTATTGATGAGAATCCCGCAATAAGGGGAACATGATCTCTGCTCTGACAGGACATGCCAAGGAAACCGCCTCGTGGTGTGTGCGGTAGCAGGTTATAGGAACGGTTCGAATAAAAACCGGACCGTGGCGTCATGTCACTTTTCGGTCAGCAGATTAGATTCGTGGGTTATTATTATTCTCTCTATGGTGGTATATGGAATGTTATCTTGCAGAGCCGGACAGGGTCCTTGTGTTCGGAATTTATCTTGAAGTGTTCGGAGATGGAACCCGCCTCGCAATGCCGAAGACAATCTACGCACTAGACTCATCATCATTGAAGCCTGGTTCAGGGGCTACTGAGGGAGTCCTAGATAAGGGGGTATCCGGACAGCCGGACTATATGCTTTGGCCGGACTGTTGGACTATGGAGATACAAGATAGAAGACTTCGTCCCGTGTCCGGATAGGACTCTCCTTGGCGTGGAAGGCAAGCTTGGCGATTCGGATGTAGATCTCCTTCTCTGTAAACCGACTCTGTGTAACCCTAGCCCCCTCCGGTGTCTATATAAACCGGAGGGTTTAGTCCGTAGGACTCACGATCATCAACAATAATACCATAGGCTAGCTTCTAGGGTTTAGTCTCTCTGATCTCGTGGTAGATCAACTCTTGTAATACTCATATCATCAAGATCAATCAAGTAGGAAGTAGGGTATTACCTCCATCGAGAGGGCCCGAACTTGGGTAAACATCGTGTCCCGAGTCTCCTGTTACCATTAGCTTAAGACACACATTTCGGGACCCCTACTCGAGATCCACCGGTTTTGACACCGACACCAACTACTAGACCAGATTCTCACAATTTGCAACCCCTGCCTGGCGCGCCAAAGATGTCGGTGGGAAACAACACCTATGGGATCACAAGAAACCCTACTACGGTTGCCGGGTGCGGGATCATGAGAAGAGCGGGACTAGTAAACAACACAAGGGGGAATTTACCCAGGTTCGGGCCGCAAAGATGCGTAAAACCGTACAATCCTGCTTTGGTGGATGTATTTAGTGTTCTTGAGCTCTTGAACTAGCTCTGGGTGCGGCCAGGTTCGAAAGAGCCGAGTCCTTTTCCAGTGCGCCATGGGCCTCCTTTTATAGGCGAAAGGGGCTGCCATAGTGGCACACAGGAGGTGGAAAGTGCTACAGTGTTGCGAGCTTATCGCTGGTATTACAGGACAAAGCGCATTTAATGCGAGGCTTAGGTGTCCCTTCACTTTATCAGGGACGGGGGCGAGGCCCGTCCCATCCGTCGCCGCTCCTCCTTGCTTTGACACGCGCCCTAGACATCGATGCATGTGGTGCCATGTAGGTAGGAAAGCAGCTGAGGTGGCGTGGTGGTGGAGCCTCCACAAAGGGCTGCATGCTGCCACGTAGGTGCGTGCCCAACTGGTTGGGCCCGGCATCTGCATGTGAATGGTGGCGGAGACTTGGCTAGTGTGGGCCTGGCAGTGGCCCTGTTGGTGCCCTTGGCGAGGGCCTTGTCGGGTGGCCCGGCAAGGGTCATGCCGTGGCAAGCTGTCGTCCCCGGCAAGGACCTTGCGGGGGGTCTTGTGGGCTTCCTTGGCAAGAACCCTGCCGAGGATCGTTGCCTTCCAATCCTCATCTGATCTTGAATATTCTTTGTCTTCACAAAGATCTGCATGCCACCATGGAGGTGCTCCCGAGCCTTGTCCCAATGAGTTTGTTTAGAGTTGGTGGGCTCGAAGGTGGCTCGCTCAGTTGGTGTGGGCGAGCTGCCCCGGCAAGGTCCCTGCCGGGGAAAACTGCTTCGTCCAACCGATATCTGTGGCCTTGGTCCTTGTCATTGCTTTGTTTGTCTTGTGCGTTCGGCTTCTTTCCAGCTTCCCTCTCCTGCCCTGTTATGTGTGGTCGTGGCAGGTGACTCTGACTGCCCGTGCACAAGTAAAGGGGTCAAAAGCAGAGCCCCTACTTTTGTACACCGACAAGAACGCAATACAAGGCCATTCACACGGCCGGACCTCCATGGTGTGAGGAAGATTGTTGAAAGTGCAACTATCCCAAGGTGGTTTTGGTAATTCCTAACAACATATAGCTCATTGAGCTAACACTATTTCAAGATAAATATTTCAGGAAAAGCTCAATGAATGTTATGGCATGGATGAGAAAAGTAGACCCCTCAAAATGCTAAGGATAAAGGGATTGGGTCAAGCTCAAAGCTCAAGACTCTACATCTTATATTTAGTGATCCAAGATCACATTGAGTCTATAGGAAAAGCCAATACTATCAAGGAGGGATGAGGTGTTGCTTAATGAGGCTCTTGCTCAAAGTGCTTAGTGATATGCTCCAAAACCCTCAACTACTTTCTCACATCCACATATGACTTAAACCAAAAGTCAAACTCGGCCCCACCGATTCTATCCGGCGCCACCGAGTTCAGATGTCATAGCCCCTGCCGCAAACCCTAGGCAAATCGGTCTCGCCAATAGGGATCTCGGTCTCACCGAGATGGGATTGCAATCTCTCTGTTTCCCTGCGTAACGTTTTGGTCTCACCGAGATGAGCGATCGGTCCCACCGAGATTGCAATGTAAACTCTCTGTTTCCCTTTCGTAACATTTCGGTCCCACCAAAATGAGCGAACCGGTCCCACCGAGTTTACTTGACCAACTCTCTGGTTAGCTTATTACCAAAATCGGTCCAACCGAGTTTGTGTAATCGGTCTCCCTAACACTAACCATATCGGTCCTACCGAGTTGCATGTCGGTCCCACTGAAATTCCTAACCGTCACTAGATTTACTGAATCGGTTTGACCGAGTTTCTCAATTTGGTCCCATCGAGATTGGTAAGTTGTGTGTAATGGTTAGAATTTGTGTGGAGGCTATAAATACCCCTCCACCTCCTCTTCATTGGTAGAGAGAGCCATCAGAACAAACCTACACTTCCAATTTACATTTTCTAAGAGAGAACCACCTACTCATGTGTTGAGACTAAGATATTCCATTCCTACCATACGAATCTTGATCTCTAGCCTTCCCCAAGTTGCTTTGCACTCAAATCTTCTTTCCACCAAATCCAAATCCTGTGAGAGAGAGTTGAGTGTTGGGGAGACTATCATTTGAAGCACAAGAGCATGGAGTTCATCATCAACAAAGCATTTGTTACTTCTTGGAGAGTGGTGTCTCCTAGATTGGCTAGGTGTCACTTGGGAGCCTCCGACAAAATTGTGGAGTTGAACCAAGGAGTTTGTAAGGGCAAGCAGATCACCTACTTCGTGAAGATCTACCGCTAGTGAGGCAACTCCTTCATGGGAGGCGGCCATGGTGGGATAGACAAGGTTGCTTCTTAGTGGACCCTTCTTGGGTGGAGCCCTCCGTGGGCCCGCGCAGCCGTTACCCTTCATGGGTTGAAGTCTCCATCAACGTGGATGTACGATAGCACCACCTATCGGAACCACGAAAAAAACATCCGTGTATCCTATTGCATTTGAATTCTCCAAACCCTTCCCTTTACATTCTTGCAAATTGCATGCTTTACTTTCCGCTGCTCATATACTATTTGCATGCTTGCTTGAATTGTATAAATATTGCTTGACTTGTGATAAGTTTGCTAAAATCTGTCAAAGACTAAAATTGGGAAAAGAATAGATTTTTATTTGGTCAAGTAGTCTAATCACCCCCCTCTAGACATACTTCCGATCCTACAAGTGGTATCAGAGCTTTGTTCTCCATTTGCTTTGATTTCTATAGCTTTTGGTGGTCATAGCCTTGGTTTCACAACCTAGGAGAGTATGGCGTCTAGCAAGGGAAACTACCACCATAGAGGTCCTTACTTTGATGGTACTAATTTTGCTAGTTGGAAGCATAAGATGAAAATGCATATTCTCGGACATAACCCCATCGTTTGGGCTATTGTGTGTATTGGCTTGCAAGGTGAATTCTTTGATGGGAGAGAACCGAACCGTGAAGCTAGCGCAGAAGAGTTGAAGATGCTGCAATACAATGCTCAAGCTTGTGATATACTCTTCAACGGATTGTGCCCTGAAGAATTCAACAAAATCAGCCGTCTTGAGAATGCAAAGGAAATCTGGGATACTTTGATTGATATGCACGAAGGTACCGACTCCGTAAAGGAATCCATATTGGATGTGCTTCAAAGTAAACCTGACAAGTTCAAGATGAAGGATGGTGAAGGCGTCGCTAAAATGTACTCTAGGCTTGCTCTCATTACAAATGAGATTGCCGGCTTAGGAAGCGAAGAGATGATCGACAAATTCATCATCAAGAAGATCTTAAGAGCCTTGGATGGAAAATATGATACCGTGTGCACATTGATCCAAATGATGCCCAATTACAAGAATCTCAAGCCAACGGAGGTCATTGGAAGAATTGTTGCTCATGATATGTCACTCAAGGATAAGGAGGAGCTCCATAACAAGTCAAGTGGTGCTTAAAAAGCCTCATGTGAAGCTCCCACATCATCAAGTGAGAAACAAACCTTCAATGAAGAATTGAGCCTAATGGTGAAGAACTTCAACAAGTTCTACAAGAGTAGAAGCAAGGAAAGAAGTTCCAAGTCAAGGTCCTACAATGACAAAAGATCTTCTAGTCGAGAGCGCAATTCCTACAATTGTGGAAGACCCGGACACTACTCCAATGAGTGTATGGCTCCCTACAAAAGAAGAGAAGAAGTACCTAAGAGGAGAAGTAAAAGAGGAGAATCACCACCAAGATAGAGAAGGAGTAGAGATGATCGTTATGAATGAAGAACATCCCAGAGAAGCAAGGATTCGGAAAGGAAGGACAAGTCATCAAGGAGCTACACAAAATGAAGACATCAAGCTCATGTTGGTGAATGGGTATCCGGTTCCGACTCCGAACATCACTCTGAGAGAAGCTATCACTCCGACTCCGAACATACTCAAGATGAAGGTGTTGCCGGTCTAGCACTTGTGTCAACCAACTCCTGCGACATATCTGATTCACCAAATGAGGGACTTGGAAGATGCTTCATGGCTAAAGGCCCAAAGGTAACACAACCTGAGTATGTTGATTTCAATAGTGATGAAGATGACTTGCTAGGTGATGATGATTTACTTATTGACAACTCTAGTGATGAATACTATGATGAAACTTCAATTAATCATTCTAATCAAGATAAAACGAATGACGATGATAAGGAGAAGATTGAGCTCCTAACTAAAGAATTAAACACTCTATGTTAGCTCATGAAACTATCTTAGGGGATCATCGAGAACTTTTAAGGACTCATGAGAAGTTCCGCTTTGAAAAGCTCAACCTTGAGCAAGATCATGAGTTATTAAAGGCAATCAATGATGATCTTCGCAAGAAAAGTTCTTCTTACATTGCCAAGTGTTTACTCTTATCCACTTACATGCCTCAAGTCAAGTCTAATAACAAGAACAATAAGGATTCTTTCTCTAGTAGTAACAATAATCATGCTAAATCCAATGTTGGTGCTTCTAGTAGTTCTCTTGACTCCACTAATGATTCTCTTAGCCAAGTTACACTTGAGCAAGAAAATAGCTTATTGAAGGGAATTATAGAGAAATGTGTTTACAAGAGCCTTGCCGGGAGTAAGCAATTCGAGGAAATTGTATGCAAGCAAGGAAGGCACCGAAAGAACCAAGATGTTGGGTTTTAATGAAAGTTCAATGCCAATGGAGTTGAGTGGAAAGAAGACCAATACCCCAAGACGAAGTTTTTTCCTCAACAAGAGAAGTATGATCCTACTTCCTTCAAAGGGACACAAGCTCAAGATGATCTTCCACCACAAGACCACAAGCAAAAAGGCAAGGATGAGCTTCAAGAGGAGATTGATGCATTTGAAGAAGCTCCCAAAGCCTTGGTCAAGTGGGTTCCCAAGACTACGTCAAGTTCTACTTCATCAAGTATGACTACAACCCCAAGGATTCCCATCAATATTGTGTGGATCCTGAAGAAGAAGAACTAGAGAGTTCTTGAGGGTGACTCCGCCAACATACTTCACACATATCATTTTGGCAAGGACAAGTGCAATCAACTTCCACATCTTGCACTAGTTCATGGAGTCACAAACCCTCTTGTTGGTAAGACAAGGGACAAGGTAACCTAATGCCTTCATAGACATCATTTTGTGTGTGCATCACTCTATGTCTATGGATATCCTTGTTTGTTCCTTGTGGGACTAACCCGTGTAGGTATTGAAAGTGCAACTCACTCCAAAGGATTGCTCCAAATGATCTACATCAACATTGAGCATCCACATCTTCAACACCTACATGAAGTCATCATCGATAGAACCCAAGGTTAGTTCATCCCTCTAAGGGGGGATCTCACATCTAGGGAGAGCTTTACTCTAAGAATTGAGTTAAAGCAACTCTAATGGTGTGAACACATCAATGAATTATGTAAAAGTGGCAACCCCACTTGAGCTTAAATGATGAGTATGACCTATGATCAAATGTTCTCATTTGACTCCTAAGTCAATATACTCATATGTAGATGACATAGTCATCGCCAATTGCTTGATAGATGCTAGAGTGGTTGTGCATGCTTTGCCACATATTTCATTTGTCATTTCATTGTGTGAGCATGTTGTTTGCATATTTTACTCATTCGAGGACATCCACTTGTAGTTTTGCTTGTTTGGTTTCTTTTTCTTTGGCCAAGTGGATGGACAAGAATGCCTAAGAACCTTATCTAGCTATGTGTGCTTTTCTTGTCCCAAACTCTATTCTTGCTACATCACAAAGTTTGATCGAGTCAGATTCAAACCACTCTGTGTGAGGAGCACTTGGAGTCCCCGATTCGTCATAGACTTAAACTTCCTTCTTTGTGTGTTTCGGTCTGACCGATTCTTCGAATTCGGTCATACCGAGATCACTAAGTCGATCTAGGTTTTCAATCTCGGTGCAACCGGTTTGAACTTTTTGGTCACACCGAGTTGCATTAACTGCTCGCAGTAATGCATCTCGGTGCCACCGAGTTGTTCCACTCAGTCACACCGACAGGGTCAGGCTATATATACCCATGCGCAAAATTTTGGAAATTTTCTCCGAACTCTTTCGCCCGCGCTCAGCCCGCTCTGCCTCCTGGGTCTCCGGATCGTCCTCCTCGTCGACAGCTGCCTCCCGCCGCTGGTCTCCACTGCCGTCAACGGGAATCATTTCTGCCGTTGCCGCCGTAGCAAGTCCATCGCCGAACTAGGGTATGGACTTGATCCTTGTGCTAATCTGACTCCGATTCCTAGCACATTGTATTTGCCATGTATCTTGCCACAATTGAGATCACCTTATCCAGTAAAAACGCTCCGTAGATTAGGTTTGGATTGAAAATTTAGGGTTATGTTTCCGCCGAAACCATCTTGAACCCACCAAGTTGTAGAAATCGGTTCCACCGATTTGGCCAAGGCCATTGCACATGTGATTCTCGGTCTGACCGAGAATTGCAAATCGGTGTGACCGAGTTCAGGACTTTGTGAAACCCTAGCAGTCTCGGTGCCACCGAACTGTGACTCGATCTGACCGAGTTCACTAGTTTCGGTTCCTAAAGTTGCTTTGGTATCACCGAGTTTATAAATCGGTAGATCCGAAATGCTTTCTGTGGAAAACCTAAACTAAGTTTTTAACTCATTCTTTTGCAAAAACCTCTGCATTTTCTGATTCTCATCCTATTCTATCTCATCTATATCTATTCACAGGGACAACTGTCAGTATTTGCAACATGTCTGATCAGAGTGACAGCCAGAACAAAGAAGATGAGCAGGTTCACTTGAGTGAGGGCACTAGTCCCTCCAGTTCCTCAGATGAGGGCAGCAGGAGCACTCCCAGCAACTTGCCCAAAGCTGCCACCAGGGCTAGAAAGAAGAGAACCTCAGATTCTGAGGATGACGACTATGTGGCAGAAGAGGATGAAGCCACTTCTAGAAAGGTGCTCAAGGAATATGGCACAGCTGCTGCCACCAAGCCTGGTTTGAACAGGAAAGTCCCAACCAACACTACTAGGGAAAAGACTATACACAGAAAGTTACTAGTAGCGAGGGTTAAAAACCCTCGCTACTGCTACTTACCAGTAGCGCAGGTTTTTAAACCTCGCTACTACTAAGTTGATAGCAGTAGCGTTGGTTTTTAGCCCTCGCTACTAGTAAATGGTGCCATAGTAGTAGCGAGGGGGTAAAAAACCACGCTACTACTAAAGGTCCCATTTTCAAA
>NC_057795.1:116567820-116583723 GCF_018294505.1 Triticum aestivum | reverse complement strand
TTTCAGTTTTAAAAAAAATAAAAGAAAATGATGAAAATGTCAAAAAAATAAAAAGAAAATAAGTTTCCCATGTGATATGTGGTCTAGTTGTTGGGAAAATTTGCAAATATGAATTTCGACTTTATTTGCAAAATCTCTTGAGAATTTGTAAAAATGGGCATAACTTTTGCATACTAACTCGGATGAAAAAGTTTTTTATATGAAAAGTCATCTACTCGAAAAGTTACATCCAAATTTAACGGGGGAAACCCGGTTAAACATTCTCAAAATCCTCAAAAATCTAACAGAAAAAAAGTTACGGGGCTTTTAAGATCTAGAGTGGAAAAAATCAAAAAAAATTCAAACTGTGTGGTCAAATTGTGGTCAAACAATGGTCAAACTAATTATTCTAGAATATTAGTGTGACTAAATAATTATTTTAGTTTTTCTGAATTTTGGGCAAATCTGGTCAAACTATGGCCAAACTGTGGTCAAACTAATTATTCAAGAAATATTAGTGTTACTAATTTTTTAGAACAATAGTTTCAAACTCAAATAGTGAAATGTGTGACTTCATGCTCAAGCTAAATTCTTGAGGTTAATACGATTGACATCTTACTATTGTCAGGAAAACAACAAGTGCAGACTTGGAAACGAGGGATAATAGAACCCGGAAGTTAAGCGTGCTCAGGCTAGAGTAGTGAGAGGATGGGTGACCGTCCGGGAAGTTAGATGATTTGGAATGATGAGGGGTGATTAGAGATTAAATTGAGCAGCGATGAGGGGTGATTAGAGATTTGAGGTTAAAATAATTCAAAAATTTGAAAATTAGGGGAAAAAGTCAAAATATTTTTTCGAAAAAATTCAAAAAAAACCCGCGCTGGTAGTAGTAGCACGGGTTTTTACCCACGCTACTACTAAAGGACGTAGTAGTAGCGCGGGTGGCACCCGCGCTACTGCTATAAGTTAGCTGTAGCGCCTTATTAGGAGCGCCGTCCCCTGCGCTGCTAATAGGCCCAAAACCCGCGTTGCTGCTAGGCTTTTCCCTAGTAGTGCAAGAGGACTCCTATGCTGAAGGTCAGAGGATCAACTAAAGAAACTAAGAAATCAGAACCCAAAGAGCCATAAGTGACTGAGAAGAAGATGAAGGAAAGGGTCAAGAAGACCATGGCCAAGGTTGTTGGAAAGCCTTCCATGATGGAAGATGAAGAAGAAGAGGTTGCTGCACCAGCACCTAAAGCTCAGAAGCTTATGGGTGATGCCATCAGGACAGGGGCTACTTCATCAAAGCCCAAAGATGCTCCCAAGGCTGCTTCCAAGCCCAAGACTGCACCTAAGAGGAATACTAGGAACATTCCAGCTGCTGAGAAAAACAAGGCCCCAGTGCCTGAAGTTGTTGCTAAAGAAGAAGATGATGAAGAGCATGTCTTGAGAAAGTTGAAGCCCAAAATTCCAGATCACAATGATGCTCATCCTGTAGCTGAAAATATGAAGCTGAGAAAGGATGCAGGACTCAGACAATGGAGGTTGACAGATCCCTATGCAGTCAGGAGGAGAACTGCTGTGGACTACAGGTTCCATACAAAGGAACAACATGATTTCTATGAGACAATGCTGCTTGACAAGAAGCCAATTGTCTATGATATGATATGGGTGGACTAGAAATATATCAAGGAGAATGAAGAGCACTATCCTGGTGTGTATGACAGTTTCAAGGGTTGTGGAGTGGATGACTTTGTTGGGAAGAAGCTCACAAAGTGGAATGATGAGCTTATAATGTAGTTCTACTCCACAACACACTTCTATCCAGATGGGAGGATAGTATGGATGTCTGAAGGTACTAGGTACCAATCAACTATTTAAGAATGGGATAATCTGATCAATGCACCTAAGGAGAAAGAGGATGACTTGGATGTCTATGCCAAGAAGAAGATGGATCACAACTCTATGGCACATATGTACAAGGAGATCCCAGATATTGTTGTTGAAACACACAAGTTTGGATCAGTACATTACCTTCTGTCAGGATTGCCAACCATCAACTGGATCCTCAGGCACACTCTTTTGCATAAGTCAGGTGATCACAATATGATCAGAGGCTATGCTATCAATCTGCTTCACATATTTGATGTGCCTCAAAAGTTCAAGGTCATGAGCCTCATAGTGGAAACTATCAAGAGGATAGCTGCTGACCAGAAGAGAAGTTGTGGATATGCCCCACAGATCCAGGAGCTAATTAACTCCAAGATGGGCACATGCATATACCTATTGGACAAGGAACACATGCCTATCTATCCAGATTTTGAGGATAACACAGTGGTTATGGATGAAGATGAACCATTTTTTGTGCAAACACAAGCAAAGAAGGAGAAGGCAAGAACTGAAAAGGATGCCAAGATGCCAACCATTGATGAGGCATCTGAGTACTTCCTAAAGAGCAAGCAAGATCAACTTGGCTACTTGATTTCCTCCACTCTGAGGATTGAGAAGGGGTTGGCCACCCTGACTCAAAACCAGGAGAGCCTGGAGAGGATCATGGAGCAGAAGTTCTATGACTAGGATGTGAAGGTTACTGAGATCCATTCTATTGTTGAGCAACTCCAAGATGACATGCAGGAGAGGAAGGGAAAGACAAACACTGATGCGTTTGCTAGAGTTCCTAGAGCTCACGGATCAGTTGGAGTACCAGTTACAAACACAAGAGCAACTTCATTTGCACCAGCTACAGCTTCAGTGCCACCAGCTCCAACACCTACTCCACCAGCTCCAACTTCATCAACTGATGCCTTCGTCCTTGGAGTCATTTCTACACCACCACATCAAGACCAAGCCTGAGAGTCGTTTTCATACTATGCATTTTCTATGAACTTTTTGGTAACTTGTTGCCAAAGGGGGAGAAAAATGTATAGATCATAGGCTTCGAGACAGAGTGTTTGCTTTTGTTCTCTCTTGTTTTGGTTGTTGAACTTTGTTTGCTTGTTTGATGTACTTTATGCCTGTGTGATACTTGGATGATCATGTGTTTGATCATATGCTACATTAATGCTTGTTGGATGACATTATCCTTTTATCTCTATATGATCATTCACTTTGCTTGGTGATAGTGCATGTATTTTAATTATTATCATTTTGAGCACTCCATCAAGATGTATGTGACATGGGAGAGTGACTCATGATCCTAACTCTTTGTGCATTTGCAGTACAAAGCAAATCTTAAACTATGCACAAATTTAGGGGGAGCTCTCACATTTCACATAGTTCTCAAAGCGACGATGTTTTTTTCAATCTTATTATCCTTTGTCGAATATTTGATCTATATGTTGTCATCAATTACCAAAAAGGGGGAGATTGAAAGTGCAACTATCCCTAGGTGGTTTTGGTAATTCCTAACAACATATAGATCATTGAGCTAACACTATTTCAAGATAAATATTTTAGGAAAATCTCAATGAATGGCATGGCATGGATGAGAAAAGTAGATCCCTAAAAATGCTAAGGATAAAGGGATTGGCTCAAGCACAAAGCTCAAGACTCTACATCTTCTATTTTAGTGATCCAAGATCACATTGAGTCTATAGGAAAAGCCAATACTATCAAGGAGGGATGAGGTGTTGCTTAATGAGGCTCTTGCTCAAAGTGCTTAGTGATATGCTCCAAAACCCTCAACTACTTTATCACATGCACATATGACCTAAACCAAAAGTCAAACTCGGCCCCACCGATTCCATCTGGCGCCACCGAGTTCAGATGTCATAGCCACTGCCACAAACCCTAGGAAAATCGGTCTCACTGATAGGGATCTCGGTCTCACCGAGATGGGATTGCAATCTCTTTGTTTCCCTTCATAATGATTCGGTCTCACCGAGATGAGCGATTAATCCCACCGACATTGCAATGTAAACTCTTTGTTTCCCTTTTGTAACATTTCGGTCCCATCGAAATGAGCGAACCGGTCCCACCGAGTTTACCTGACCAACTCTCTGGTTAGCTTATTACCAAAATCGGTCCCATCGAGTTTGTGTAATCGGTCTCACCGAGATTACGTTATGCCCTAACCCTAACCATATCGGTCCTACCGACTTGCATGTCGGTCCCACTGAAATTCCTAACAGTCACTAGATTTACTGAATCGGTCAGACCGAGTTTCTCAATTTGGTCCCACCGAGATTGGTAAGTTGTGTGTAACGGTTAGAATTTGTGTGGAGGCTATAAATACCCCTCCACCTCCTCTTCATTCGTAGAGAGAGCCATCAGAACAAACCTACACTTCCAACTTACATTTTCTGAGAGAGAACCACCTACTCATGTGTTGAGACCAAGATATTCCATTCCTACCATATGAATCTTGATCTCTAGCCTTCCCCAAGTTGCTTTCGACTCAAATCTTCTTTCCACCAAATCCAAATCCTGTGAGAGAGAGTTGAGTGTTGGGGAGACTGTCATTTGAAGCACAAGAACAAGGAGTTCATCATCAAAACACCATTTGTTACTTCTTGGAGAGTGGTGTCTCCTAGATTGGCTAGGTGTCACTTGGGAGCCTCCGACAAAATTGTGGAGTTGAACCAAGGAGTTTGTAAGGGCAAGGAGATCGCCTACTTCGTGAAGATCTACCGCTAGTGAGGCAAGTCCTTCATGGGCGACGACCATGGTGGGATAGACAAGGTTGCTTCTTCGTGGACCCTTCTTGGGTGGAGCCCTCCATGGACTTGTGCAGCCGTTACCCTTCGTGGGTTGAAGTCTCCATCAACGTAGATGTACGATAGCACCACCTATCGGAACCACGACAAAAACATCTGTGTCTCCAATTGCGTTTGAATTCTCCAAACCCTTCCCTTTACATTCTTGCAAGTTGCATGCTTTACTTTCCTATGCTCATATACTCTTTGCATGCTTGCTTGAATTGTATTAAGATTGCTTGACTTGTGCTAAGTTTGCTAAAATCTGTGAAAGACTAAAATAGGGAAAATGATAGATTTTTATTTGGTCAAGTAGTCTAGTCACCCCCCTCTAGACATACTTGCGATCCTACAACTGTACTTGGGCTTTTTATTTTCTTCACTCCGCTTATCCTTCGAGCTTCGGCTCGAGGAGATCCTCAACAATCTCTTCATCATTTTCTTCTCTGAAAAATTTCTGAAATTTTTAGTGACTCAAAATAAAAGTGAAACAAACTCAACAAGATTGATAGCAACTACTCCCACAAGTTCCTATAGGCTAAATGATGCATTAAAACTACTTTGGACCATATAAATTTGACATGCAAGCTCAAGAATAGGGTCACCTTAGCAGCAAAAAATTGCAATAAATAAAGCACTAGAACAAAAACTAATTGAACCATTGGAGGAGTCACATACCGAAGAGAACAATCCCCCAAAGCAGTTTTGTGAATGGAGCTTTGAGCAAGGAGATCGAAATGGCAAAAAAACGAGCTAGAACACGGGCTTGAGCTACGGGATGATTTTTTCTGGAGGAAGACGAAGTGT
Organism: Triticum aestivum; assembly: GCF_018294505.1. NCBI lineage: Eukaryota > Viridiplantae > Streptophyta > Magnoliopsida > Poales > Poaceae > Triticum > Triticum aestivum. Next base: position 116,578,261 of record NC_057795.1, on the reverse strand, counting down.
GTGGGTGCTGGAATAAGTGGAGGGGGCCACATGGGGCCCACGAGGCAGGGGGCGCACCCCAGGGGGGTGGCTGCGCCCTGTGCCCTTTTGGCCAAATGGCCGGTCTCCCTGGTGTGTTCTAAGTGCTATAAATTCTTAAATATTCTACAAAAAATCATACTCCATTTTCAGGGCATTTGGAGAACTTTTATTTTCGGGGTATTTTTTATTGCATGGATAATTCAGAAAAAATACAAAAAAAATACTATTTTTGCTTTATTTAATCTAAATAACAGAAAGTAATAGGAGGGTACAGAGAGTTGTGCTTTCTAACTTCATCCATCTCATGCTCATCGAAAGGAATCCACTAAGAAGGTTGATCAAGTCTTGTTAACAAACTTCTTCCGAATAACATGAAACCGGAGAATTTTCGAATAACACTTGGTTACCTCAATGGGGATATGCATGTCCCCACCAATAAGAATATCATATTTCTTTTTGATAGTAGGAAGAGGAAATTCAAAACCTCCAATAATAATCGTTGAAATTTTTCCAATAGAATTTATACTATGAACTTGAGGTTGTTTCCTCGGAAAGTGTACCGTATGCTCATTGCCATTAACATGAAAAGTGACATTGCCTTTGTTGCAATCAATAACAGCCCCTGCAGTATTTAAAAAGGGTCGACCAAGGATGATCGACATACTATCGTCCTTGGGAATATCAAGAATAACAAAGTCCGTTAAAATAGTAAAATTTGCAACCACAACGGACACATCCTCACAAATACCGATGGGTATAGCAGTTGATTTATCGACCATTTGCAAAGAGATTTCAGTAGGTGTCAACTTATTCAAATCAAGTCTACAATATAAAGAGAGAGGCATAACACTAGCACCGGCTCCAAGATCACATAAAGCTGTTTTAACATAGTTTCTTTTAATGGAGCATGGTACAGTTGGTACTCTTGGATCTTCCCGTGTGACATTTTGGCAGAACTACACAAAACACGCTTAAGAAAAAGGTGCTTTGTGTAGTTCACCAAAAGGTCGCAATAGCAACAAGGTGAAATGGATAGCCCTGTTTGCAAAAAGAGGTAGAAATGAAACAATTACTGCCCAATAAAGGGTTGAAGTCATAGACGCTGAAAAAAGAAGCATATTCCATGTCATAAGGGAAAGATGGCAGCATGGTGGATTATCAAAAATGGTGTGAGGACAAGATTGCAAGATGGAAAGTACGCCGTACGAGCTATGTTTTGGGCAAAGAACTAGGGAAGATCCACATGTAGCAACGTGGGAAGATGGGCACTGGAGCAAGGCCGAAGGGGTTACCTGGGGGTCATCGAGATATAACTAGGATGGTGGCGGCGGGTGGGATCTGCCCATACTGCAGCAGCGAGCAAGTGGCGTAGGCCCTACCGCACCGGATCTTGGTCAGAGAGAATGACGGGTACCGCAGATTGGGATGTACTGCCTCGGTGCCGTCGAACAAAGAAACGATGCACATCCTCCCTTTCCGCCGGAGGACGGGATGCGACCAGAGCAGTGACCAACGGTGAGAGAGAGAGAGAGTCCATAGCCACCTTGTGTGAGATACTGTGAAGAGAGACAAACCCCGACATGTAGGCTCCATTGTATATAGTGGAGCGGACTACTTTTTTCTCCATAACAATCGTTTTATATTCTGTGTACGTCCAATTGAGAAATATAACTTTACTTAAAAATAACGCGCCAACGAATCAAGTCGCAATTTGTTTCGTGCATGGGTGGTACACGACCTTTGTAGGTAAACAACCACTACATGCTCTCAAGTTAGCACGTGGGCAGCCATTTCATACAAAAATGAGCTCCACCGTGTACCCGCGCAGGTGTGGCTGGGCACGAAGCGTGAGTACGTGCACCTATTCTTTTCGTGTACGTACACCACCTACATGGGTTTGTGTGAGAGAGATATCTCCACTCTTATAAAACTAGTAATGTGCCCGTGCGTTGCAATAGATCCAAAGTAGAATAGTACTTGTTCACAAACTTGAAAGAAAACACTCTAGTTTTGATATACATATAGCACCAAAAATATATTATGTTTCACTCCAAATATATTTCTCTGGTTGTTTCGATGAGGTGAGGGAGGGATGTGGTTGCTTTCAAGATAATAAGGGGTTTTCTACAAATTGGAGCAGAGATGTGGGCTATTGTTGCAAAAATGTCACAACTTGCCTCACAACTGTTAGATGCAGATCTAATGGTCAGAAATGATGGATGACAGACATGCCATCATTACCAATTGAGTCGTTTATAGGTGTAGAGAAACATAGTTGGTGATGATTGTCGGTGTCAAAACTGGCGGGTCTTGTGTAGGGGGTCCCGAACTGTGCCTCTAAGGCTAATGGTAACAGGAGGCGCGGGGCATGATGTTTACCCAGGTTCGGGCCCTCTCTACGGAGGTAATACCCTACTTCTTGCTTGATTTGTCTTGATGATATGAGTATTACAAGAGTTGATCTACCACGAGATCATAGAGGCTAACCCTAGAAGCAAGCCTATGATTATGATTGTTGTTGTCCTACGGACTAAACCCTCCAGTTTATATAGACACTAGAGGGGGCTAGGGTTACACAAGGTGGGTTACCGAGAAAGGAATCTACATATCTGAATCGCCAAGGAGAGTCCCACCCGGACACGGGACGAAGTCTACTATCTTGTATCTTCATAGCCCAACAGTCCGGCCAATGTATATAGTCCGGCTGTCCGAGGACCCCTTAATCCAGGACTCCCTCAGTAGCCCCCGAACCAGGCTTCAATGACAATGAGTCCGGTGTGCAGATTGTCTTCGGCATTGCAAGGCGGGCCTTCTCCAAACTCTTCAAAGTACCTATTGTAAAGAGTAGTGTCCGGCTCCTCATTTAATGTTACGCTTCATCGGCTTCTGTACTAATAGCCTCAGCTTCCACGTGTCGAGCGAATGCGAGGAGTCGGGAATTTTTACACTTGCCACCCTAACCATGTAAGTAAATTGTCTATTTATAGGGACAAGGATCTTTAGATCCAATCTACACCATCTTCCCTAAGCCAGGAATCATCGGAGCGTGCCCGCAAAAACCATTCCAACATGGGCGGCGCTCGCAGATCTTGCTCTAGCCCTCACAGTATCAAGCCAGGTGAATGGGAGAAGTGTACCGTATCCCACGGTCAACTAGTGAAGTTGCAGATCCAGGGGTTTCTACCTCGTGCATATGTAGTCCCCGTTCGAGCCGGATTGACTTCCTTTGACGGCGGGGAGCAAGCGGAGAATTTTCCCAACCCATCCAGGGGGGGCGAGTATGCCTTGTCTCCTACTTACCGAAGGGTGTTGGATTTCCAATCCATCCTTTGCTCCGCGAGCTTCTGGAGTACTATGGCCTCCAGCTACACAACTTCACCCCTGCCTCCATGCTGCACATCGCAGGTTATGTCGCTCTTTGCGTGCTATTTCTGGGTTGTGAAGCCCATTTCGAGCTATGGAAGAAGTTGTTTTGCCTCGTCCCTCGCAATCAAGAGGGGTCAATATTCTAAGTGGGCGGAGCCGAGATATGGTGCATCGCCAGGACCGGATACCTATCCGGTACACCGAAGAAGACATCCGAAGAATAGCCATCCAAGTGGTTTTATATTGAGGACGTCTCTCTTCCTGACCCAATCCGGATGGGTCTTCCCGAGTTTACAAGCGCTCCGCTGAAGAAACGCCTTAGCTGGCGTCCCCGGAGCCTCAGGGAGGAAGATAGCAGGGAGGTCCTTCAACTGATGAGCAAGATAAGAACACTTGCCCAATCCGGATTATCAATAATCGAGGTTATGGCGATATGCATAATGCGGGCGGTTCAGCCACTCCAGTACCAAGGGCGTACCATGTGGCACTTTAATGGAGAAGACGATGCCACCCATTGCGGTCAGAAAGATCCGGACTCCACCACCGCTCTGGTGGAAATACTATCCGATTTATATGAAGGGGGAAAAGAGGAGTTCATCTGCATTAAGCCACATGTCGGATTTTCCATGTACAACCCTCCCAGCTGGGTGAGTTTCTATCCATTACTCATCTCTATTCATTCCCTGAGTCCTTTTTCATAAACTTTTAATCCGTCCATTCATAACAGGAATGGCGGAAAATAACCAGGGAGATCCACAGCCCGGCACCACAGACAGAGAACCATAACCGGGCCCTTGACCCTGGATTCAAAGAGGATCCAGATATATTCGTGGAGCTCGGGGAAGGGGTGTTTTACTAGGCGAGCTGTGATGGCACAGAAGTGGCCATCATTGCTGATTATCCCGGCCTCCTCCCTGCACCGCATGTAAGTAACCAGGAGACTTAACATCTACCAATGATTTACTCTTTCCGCCTTACCCACCGCACAATATTTATGCTCTAAAGGGAAGACGCTTGGCGCGCCATGCCGAACCCGAGGCGACCCACCAACAAGGGGCGTCCATGCCGGGTAGGCCTTCAAAAAGAAAGGCAAACAAAAACATGGCCGAGCTGTCAGCAAAGAGGCATGGTGTTAAACATGCTCCGTGGTTGTCATCTTAAAGTATGACTCTATCCGTTGTGTCTTAGCAGAAGGAATATCCGTCGGACTGCGCCCGGGGATCTTGCCGGCCGTGCCTCCACTAGTCGGATTTCGGACCCGGTCTCAAGGACGGAAGTTAACACGGAAGTGACACCGGACTATCCTCATACAGAGGATTCGAATAGAATATCTGCTACAAATTCTGAAGTGGAGAGCGCCATGAATCATCGGCGCCGGCGGGCCGCACTCTGTGACCCTTGTTTGTCAGAAGAGGCTTTCAACGCCTTCAACTCGGGTGATGCGTACATCCGAGATTCTCAAGGTGGGCTTGCTAGAGCCACATACCAGTATTTGAAAGATATAAAGGTAAGTAAAAACTGATAATTATATATACCAGTAGCCCCTGAGACTTGAAATAGTTGGTACAACTGATTAAGGATCATTTTTATGAATAGGTTCTCACAGAAAGGAACAACTTGTTGTCTGAAGAGCTAGATAAGTTTCAGATCCAGCTAAGGGTCGCAATTGCCAAACTAGAGGAATCCAAGAAGGCCTCAACTGGTAATATGTCCCTCTATTGAGAAAAACATAATCACATGTACCAGCGGTGTTAACACAGTTGCATATTCGGTGACAGAATCCACAGATGATCAGGGAGCGAATCCGGAAATCCCAGGAGAGGATGAACAAAGAGCTCAAAGGAAACTGGACGTTGGCGAGCGTGTACTTACACGGGTCATTCAGGAGAAAAACAAACTTCAAGATGTCAATACCCAACTGGGCGAAGAATTGAAAGATGTTCGGGCCCAACTGGCTGACTCTGTTAAGGAAAATAAGAGGCATTTTTAGTATGTGCTCAAATGAACCTTTATATAGTTCGGCGAAGAAGGTAACTAACAGAGTTATGTCTGCAGGTATGCTGATTGGCCGTCCTGAAGAGGAGATGCTCGGATCCTCGGGTGATCGGCTACAAGAGGTGTTGCAACTGCACGAGCAAATTTGGCAGGCAATGCGGAGTATCGCCAAGGCTTTATGGCCATCCGCCTCCCTAACTGGAAATATGGAGGAGCTTGTACAACTATTCAAGGGAGCGTGGCGGCGTGTTCGACTATACAAGATATCAGCCTGTCGAGAGGGTGCGAGGGAAGCTTGGGCCATGGTGAAACGCACTATACCAAGCTCGATCCGAATCATATGGCCCGGGTCGGACCTGTAGGGTCAGATGGGAAAGAAATTCCGGTTAGTCTGGTATATGACCAGGTAGAATTAGCAGCCAAGTATTCCAACAGGATTGTAAGCTAGACAACTTGTTGGATGGCATAGAAGAGGAAGTTTTTAAGTCCAAATGACTATGTACTGTAATGGACAAGTTTGTTCCTAGCCGGATTGTAAAACATTTGTCATGGCGGACCTTTTCACTTCAGCCTCCAGACCCGACAGTCCGAAGTGTTTCCGAATACCCGCTCGGTAATATAAAACCGGGGTACGCATGGAAACCAGGGGTAGGGGTCATAGTTGCTTGAACAGACAAGTACCCAACTAGCTATGTTATATTACATTGATAGTAAGAAACATCTTCCAGAGAGAATAGTTCTATTAAGGGTTCCTTTCGCTGGGTATGCATGCATTAACGTGCATGTCCGGACTATGATTAAAAAGTCACGGTATATGTAACATCTGGGTGTTCATAGTAAAGTAAGTAAAAAACATCTTTAGTCCACCGACCGAATATTCCCTTAAGAACGCTAGCTTTCAGCTTCACCCATTATGAGGTACACATCCGGAGTACCCGGTAGTAACAATCGCAGAGGTGCTCCCTTTATGCCCTAGCCGAACTAACGGGAATGTAGGGCATAAGCACAGGATCCAGGCAACCCAGCTTGGCCAAAACTTAAGTCATATCGATGCATATAATAATAGAGAAAAGGTACATATGAAGAAAGGACACATATGCAACGAGTTTGATGCTCGAAAAGTGATTGCAATAAGCTTCTGTGTAAGAAGCCCCCAGGTATAATGATCGCACATACTTGAAGATTAGTGCGTCTCAAGTGTGTGGTCTAGCCACACTAAAGCATTAGAGCTACGAAAGAAAAAATCAAGAAGAGAGCTAAAAAATAAATAGAAAGAAACGAAGGGAAAGAGATGAACAAAGAGTTCGGCGCTAGGCGTAGAATCTTTGGATTCTGGCCGCGTTCCATGGGTTTGGCTTGAGGCGATTATCTGATGCATCACGCAGGCGGTATGCTCCTACGGTGAGAACTTTGTCGATAATGAAGGGACCCTCCCACTTGGGCTTGAGTTTGTCCTTTTTCTTCTCCGGTAGACGTAGAACGAGTTCGCCAATATTATAAATCTTGGCCCGTACTTTGCTTTGATACCTGCGAGCCTGTTGTTGATAAAATGCGGAACGGGCTTTTGCGACATCGTGCTCCTCTTCCAGTGCATCTAAACTGTCCTGCCGATCAAGCTCGGCTTCTCTCTCTTCATACATGCGCACTCGAGGTGAGTCATGAATAAAATCGCAGGGCAACACAACCTCTGCGCCGTACACCATGTAGAAGGGTGTATATCCGGTAGTGCGATTCGGCGTGGTCCGCAGCCCCCAGAGTACGGAGTCAAGCTCCTCCACCTAGTGTGTGTCCGATTCTTTTAAGGATCGCACTAGTCTGGGTTTAATGCCACTCATAATAAGACCATTGGCCCGTTCGACTTGACCGTTTGTTCGAGGGTGATAGACGGAGGCGTAATCGAGCTTAATGCCCATGTTATCACACGAAGTTTTCACCTCATCGACTCTGAAATTGGAGACGTTATCGATGATGATGATGTGGGGAACACCATAACGATGCACAACCCCAGATATGAAATCTATCACGGGTCCGGATTCGATCGTTTTAACTGGTTTGGCTGAGGGAGTCCTGGATAAGGGGGTATCCGGACATCCGGACTATATGCTTTGGCCGGACTGTTGGACTATGAAGATACAAGATTGAAGACTTCGTCCCGTCTCCGTATGGGACTCTCCTTGGCGTGGAAGGCAAGCTTGGCGATTCGGTTGTAGATTTCCTTCTCTGTAAACCGACTCCATGTAACCCTAGCCCCCTCCGGTGTCTATATAAACTGGAGGGTTTAGTCCGTAGGACACAACAATAATCATACCATAGGCTAGCTTCTAGGGTTTAGCCTCTCTGATCTCGTGGTTGATCAACTCTTGTAATACTCATATCATCAAGATCAATCAAGCAGGATGTAGGGTATTACCTCCATAGAGAGGGCCCGAATCTGGGTAAACATCGTGTCCCCAGCCTCCTATTACCATTAGCCTTAGACGCACAGTTCGGGACCACCTACCCGAGATCCACCGGTTTGGACACCGACATTGGTGCTTTCATTGAGAGTTCCTCTGTGTCATTGCTGTAAGGCTTGATGGCTCCTCCAACCTTCAATAACGCCGTCCTGGGTGAGACTTTCCTCCCCAGACAGATCTTCGTGTTCGGCGGCTTCACACTGCGGGCCAACTAGCTTGGCCATCTGGAGCAGATCGACAGCTACGCCCCTGGCCATTAGGTCATGTTTGGAAACCTAAACTACACTACCGACATCTGCGGGGAATTGATCTTCGACGGATTCGGGCCCATGTCAGGAGCGCCGAACGATCACGATGTGCATGACCTAGATCTGCCGTCAGACAGTGTTCGAAACATCGCACCTGCTACGGCTCCGGACTTCGTTCCAGAGCAGGTTGTGCCTTCCGAGGACGGGTGGATGGACCCCGCCCCGGAGGCTGCATACTCATCGACGTTGGAGCCAAACACAAACTCCGCTCCTTAGTAGATCTGTGTCTCCGGACCCCCGGACTTGTCTCCGGCCGTGTGCTCCGGACCGCGCGCACCCGTGCCCAATAAATCTAATTGGGCTCCGGTTATGGAGTTCACCACCGCGGATATCTTTCAGCACTCACCCTTCAGAGACGTGCTAGATTTATTAAGGTCTCTCTCTCTCTCTCTCTGTTAGGAGATTCCTGGCCGAACCATGTTCGGCTCGAGTGGGAAGTTGGCGACGAAGAAATTCGTTACCCACCCACCACCCACTTAATAGCCACGATCGATGACTTGACCGATGTGCTTAACTTTGATTCCGAAGACATCGACGGTATAGACGATGATGTGGGAGTAGAACGGGAACCACCGCCCACAGGGCGCTGGACTGCCACCTCTTCATATGATATATATATATATATGGTGGATACTCCCAAAGAAAACAACGGCGATGAGGCAACATGAGATAACCCCTCAGGGAAGAAATCAAAGCATGGACGTCACCGGCGCCGCTCCAAGCCCCGCCACAACAACACCGGCAATGGAGAAGAAAATCCAGATGGTGCCTAAGAGGAATATGATCCTGATCAACCCACCTTCGAGCAAACTGAACAGGAACACGGGCAGGCCAGCCCAGATGAACAGGCGATGGACGAATACATGGAGGATGATAACTATATGCCTCCCTCCGAAGACGAGGTGAGCTTTGGTGAGATGAATTCGGCGTACAAGAGGATCCCATAGAGCAGGAACGCTTCAAGCGCCGGCTTATAGCCACTGCAAGAAGCCTGAAAAGGAAGCAGCAGCAGCTCCAAGTTGATCAAGATCTGCTCGCAGACAGATGGACTGAAGTCCTGGCGGCCGAGGAATACGGACTCGAGCCCCCCATCAGGGGATACCCAAAGCACAATTCGCTAGAAGAAGAGGCCAAAGAGCCTGAACTTCCAGCACAAGATGAGACCGACCGGCCACCCCGTGGCCGGGATAAAACGGCATATAAAGCCGGATACCAGCCAGCACCCCCACGCCGGTTGACACTAAAAAAAATACACTTTCATGATGATACGTGTTTGTCACAGTAGGTCACGTTTTTTGTCATGCATGTACATCCATGACAAATTTATGACAGAATCAAGATAGTCATACCTGTGCTATCGTAGAAGTGTTCCATGAAATTACCAAAATTATCATCACGGAAGTGTCCACTTACATGACGATAAATCGCGCATCACAGAAGTGCTTTCGTCAAGGGTGACCGACATGTGGCATCCACCGTAACGGAACGCCGTTAAGCTATCGGGTCAGGTTTTGGATTTGATAACCCGTTAACAGCCCCGACCAATGGGGATTTTCCACGTGTAAAATCATCATTGGCTGGAGGAAACACGTGTCGGCTCATCGTTGGGACAGATTGTAACGCCCCGGATTCGGGCGCCAGGTGTCTGCCAGTTATTCACCATAGTTCCCATGTCATTTGCTTGCGTGTTGCATTTTTTCATGTCATCATGTGCATCTCATTTTGCATACGTGTTCGTTTCTTGCATCCGAGCATTTTCCCCGTTGTCCGTTTCGCAAACCGGCACTCCTATGTCCTCCGGCGTTCCGCTTTTGTTTCTCGTTGTGAGCGGGTGTTAAACATTCTCGGAATGGACCGAGTCTTGCCAAGTGGCCTTGGTATAGCACCAGTAGACCGCCTGTCAAGTTTCGTGCCATTTGGAGTTCGTTTGATACTCCAACGGTTAACCGCGTAGCCCGAAACCCCCCTTTCTCTTTGCAGCCCAACACCCTTCCAAAGTGGCCCAAAAACCCATCTAACTCCCCTCCATGCTCTCGGTCCTTCGATCATGATCATGTGGGCGAAAACCGCTCCTTATTTGGACTCTCCTAGCTCCCAGAAACTATAAATATGTGCTCCCCCGGATTTTTCGCGCAGTCCAACCCTAGCCCCTTTCTTCCTCCGCGCGTCGGACACGTCCGCCCGGCGCCGGACACGTCCACCCGGCGCCGGACACGTCCGCCACCGTCCCTCGACGAATCCGCCGCCGCCACGTCATCCCCGCCGGCTCTCCTTTCTCCTCCCCGCCGCCCGGCC